>NC_051215.1:30670919-30970919 GCF_015220715.1 Pygocentrus nattereri | reverse complement strand
TGCCCTGCAGTTAGGGTGGTTTGTGGTAACCAAACATTGTTTGTTTCCTGGTCACAGGCATGTTTTTAAGCCTACAATTAAGTTTAAAAAGACCATTTTATGTTCCTATTCTGCAAGGCCTTGAAAAGTATGTGATTACATCACGATAAAACCAAAATGCGGAAAATAAAAAACTGATTTGTGAGCCATATATAAAGATACCTTTTTGCGAAGTGCCCTATGAAGCTGCATTGCAAGCCAGGCATGGTCGCTGGGCCAGTTTTATGAGCCCTTTGTTTTAGACAGTATGGAAAATGTAGTACAGTAACTGTGTCGTGGCATCTCAATGTCTTTGATTTTAATGAGCCTATTTACAGTATTTTCATATGTCCATTCATGAACAACATACTAAACTGAATAAACGTGTATCTCAAAGGTCATAGTCAACACTTTTTACACTGATTTGGCACAAATTGTTACTGGTCCTATTGTGAAAACGGTACCCTGAATATATAGAGACGTCTATCTTGAAGTGGTCTGAGGTGAACATCACCTTGAAGTGGCTAAAGTTGAGCATCAAGTATCAATGGCCACATGTGCATGTGGAGTATGCCATTCAGTTTCCAGCCCATTAGCTGTCATTTTTCACCAGTGATGAGCTTGCTTACCCTCACTGGCATTAGATAATGGAGAAAATTATGACTGTATGTGCCATAAAATGCACTAAATGGACTTTTATGACAGTATAAGGTGGCAATAAATATATGCTTTCAAACTTGGACACTTAACAAATAAAGCTGAGGTCAGTACACCAATAAAAAAACCTCATGCACATGCAGCCATTGCCTTCAGAAAATGCTTTTAAAAATATGCGGTCTAAATATGATCTCAGCCTTGCTAAGTGTTTCAGAAGAAGCCAATATGCTAACACATGCTTGTGTTCAGGTATCAAGGAAAAGCTGAGCCATTTCCAGTACCTAAACATCAAAGCCTTATGGATCAGCCCTTTCTACAAGTCTCCAATGAAGGACTTTGGCTATGATGTGGAAGACTTCAGGGCTGTCGATCCTCTCTTTGGAACCATGGAAGACTTTGATGACCTCCTGGCCAGCATGCATAGCATGGGTGAGCATAGTGAGCCAGATAAACTAATATCACTGAAATCAATCAGTTTGACAGCTTTGTGTCTTCTTTATGATGGTATATTACAGTCTGGTGGACTGCCGAGTCCAGGGCAAGTTCTCCTGCTTTCTCTACAGCTGTATTTTGTGACTTGTCTCAGGGATCAAACTGATTATGGACTACATCCCCAACCACACCAGCGATAAACACGTCTGGTTCCAGCTCAGCCGTAACCGCACAGATTATTATTCTGACTTCTATATCTGGGTTAACTGCACCGAGGGCCATCCGCCTAACAACTGGGTATGATAGTGCACACTCCAAATGCATACACACTGATAGATAGTCTTTCTCACTATTATTCATTTTTGTCTGTGTGGGGTAATAGAATGGTTTGACACTCTGAGATTTTGCACAAATATGTTACATCTTACAATTATTGCCAGTTATTTAAATATGATTTACATTGTGATTCATGTAGCGAGAGGGCAAAAATATATGTTGAGACATTTTTAGGATTTACATTATGCGTCATGATATGTAGTTTTTCTGAGATCGTACAGACAAAAGAGAAGCATTGTTTTTTTTTCTAAATTTCTACATAATAAAATGGTTGCGTCAAAATTGTTCATCTCAAGAGTTTAATACTTTTATAAGCTAGCACACAGAAAGCTCTTACAGAAAATGGTTATGAATACACTGTCTGATGCCTGAGACATTGTTTTGTGATAGTTTTGAGATGAAGGTTTTGGCCTAAAATGATTTTTTTAGATTTACAGCCATATTACCATTCTAAACATTACATATGTGCATGTTCACCGGCAGTTTTGAATAGTAATTAAACTTCACAACACCTGGTTCCTATCACTGCCACTGTAAGGAAGTCAGAGTCTGTGGGCTTCTTTAAAATGTACTACATAATAAAATTGAAACTAGGCTGAATGACTTTGTTCACATATCAACAATTAAATTGTGCAGAAATTGTGAAAAATGGTAGAAATGTCTTTATAAGTATTGGCGATACTCATAAAAGTGTCTAGATGCTTTTTATTGTGTAATTGGTCACGATAATGAAAAGTATGGATATATTGCCCATGCATGTTATGTAGTTAATTTTTTGTCCTTTGGAATCTACAGTTTAGCTGTCTTTGCATGCAAAGTTGCACTTATTCTCAATGTTTCAATTCTCAATCCTTTTTTTTAGGTGAGTGTGTTTGGGAACTCCACCTGGACATATGACCCAGAGAGAGGACAGTGCTACTTCCATCAGTTCCTCAAAGAGCAACCAGACCTCAACTTCCGCAACCCCAATGTTATTGGGGAGATGACGGTAATCAAACATACACATAAAGCATGGACACCTATCAGTTATCAGTTTATTAGGTACGCCAGCCTTGTATCCACACTGTTTGGTCATTTGATCATGTATAGATTTACTTTGTAGGTTTAAAATGTAACACTTTATTTGGATGGTTCACTATAGATGCTTTATAGACACTCAATATATCTTTAGGTAACATACAACAAAATATCTGTGAAACACAACTTGAAGTTCAATGTGGAAGATCGGATTAAATTTAACCCTAATTCTAAACTTAACCATAATCTCAAATCAAAACCTACACCTACTTCTAAACATTACCTTAACCATGATAATCACCAGAAAGTTTGTAAATAATTTAAGTAGCTGCAGATCATCTACGGGGGAACATCCAAATAAAGCCTGACTGTTTAAAATGATGGGCTGTAGGTCCTTAACTTTTCAGCCACATTCATCTGTAGAAAGGGACCACCACAGGACCACCACTTACCATATATCATTTGGGGGATGGGTGATCCTGGACAAAGCAGTGGAATGTTAGAGGATGTTATCAAGTGCAACAGTGTTTCTGGAGTCATTAAGTGCTGTGTGCACTTCCTGTCCACTTTATTAGACACGCCTGCCTTGTTAGTGCATCTTGTAGGTATACAATAAGATACTACAGGTCATCTTTTTCCTTGCACAATTGGGATAATCTTCCTTTAGCCTTTATCTTTGGTCAGTTTCTGACCACAGGTTGATATGCTTGGACCAGCGCAATGCCCTCTAACATGTCAATGTTACTGTTGTATTGAGAACCACCCAAAATTATATTTATTTGTATTTTAACATCTTTAAATATCTGAATCAAACATTTTAATAATATCTATTCAGCCATGGTCCTTTGATGGTCATTTACTATTAAAGAGCAGAGAAGATGATGGTTTATGAATTGTGCGTAACAGGAGATGGGTTACACTCAGTAATTTTGTATATGGTGGGATTATGGGACAGTGAAGCACCATCAATTTTATGGACATTTTTACATGCAGAAGAAACATAGCATAGATGTCATGTAAATAAAATATATTTTCGCTTTATTGTTCTAATATTAGCTCTTCTACTTTGTGGTCAAAAATACATTCGGTACATTGACATTTATTAATTATATTTATTTTGATGAATATATTTTTATGTGTTTATGTTGAAAAGATTGTCTGGTTCAAACGACATGGAATCATATTGAATGAACTGTGTTTTGCATTGATTTAGCAGACTGTGTAGTGACCGTACCAACTAACTCTTCAGTCCGTTACAGTTAGTGATGCTTGCTTGCGTTAGTTGTTACGTTTGCACTCATGCTATGAATTGTTCATGAATGGTAGGTGCTAAAAACAAGAATGTTTTAATTTGCAGCAGAGATGTAAGCTGTATGTATTAAATTATTAATCTTACTCAGATACTTTTACAATTATTTAGATTATTTAGCAGAAAGTTGAGTTGTGCTCTCCCCTACCTGGTAAAATGGCCAATGACTATAGATACAAGGTAGTTACGTCTAATAAACTGCCAACTCAGGGCATAAAAATATCAGCACTCCAGCCTCCATGCTGCTAACAGCAGACAAAAGAATATGTAACATTCCCTTTTCGTTGTACTGTGAGGGCATAATCGGCGTAGGATGCTGAACAGGAGGGGGAGATGATTGAAGATGGCATTATAAGGTTGTGATGGTGAGAAAGACAAGGTGGCAGAGTGAGAGAGAGAGCTGGCAGCATCATGCAGTGGGTGGATGAATGGACGAGTGTGTGTTGCGTAATGCCCTGCAGGCTGCGATCTTCCCAGGTGCATTTTAAGTGGGGGCGAGTCACAGTAGCCTCTTTATCTGGCTCTCTGGCATACAGAGGCTCACCTGGGCATTGTGCCCACCGCCTGAGCTTGACATCAGCACCTGCCAAACTTCTCAAAGGTGCCCAGCACAAGGAGGGTCAAGTGTACGACTTGTAACTGGACACTTGACCCACCTCTACATTTCAGACTGATATAAGCATCATAGCTGCCAGACATTTATAGAGCTTTCAGAGATGATACAGGGTTTTAGAGTACACTGTAGCCTGGCCTCCCTGAAAGATTCAAATCTGCATTCATTAGTAGGCGGGTAGTTGTGAATGAGCAGTGGTGAGGAGATGCTGTCATTCACATCAAGTATGGCTTCCAGTGCCAGCATAAAATCTTCTGTCAGCATTTTCAGCAGATCACTGCTGGTGTTCTGCATGGATTGTTCTTGATCAATGTCAATGATGCATGCTTTTTTGCTGAAAATATTACTTCCAATTATTAACACATGATCTTTGATCACGATACTGCTTCGCTCCAACAGGACATAATCCATTTCTGGTTGAAGAAGGGGGTGGATGGCTTCCGCATGGATGCTGTCAAACACATGCTTGAAGCTACACATCTGAGGAATGAACCCCAGGTTAACCCGATGCAGGCACCTGTGAGTTACTACATCTTGTGCAGTGCTGATCAAGGGTCACGTACTACATTTAATCAGATGCAGGCCAAGCCTGGAGCCTTTCTCTGGACACAGACTCAGTTTAAGTACAGTTGGTAGATGAACATTAAGTTCTGAAAACGTATAGCTGTGTAATGTTTCATCCATGCACAAATCTGTTAGATAAGTCCATTATGTAAAAATGTGGTCTTTCTGTTGGGAGCATGAATGTATTACCATTTTAAAGAGTCTGAATTATTGTTACAGTGCATGTATGGGACTTTGTTCTCAGCGTGATTTGGGGATTACTGGTGCATATTTCCCTGGATTTTACCAGCCAGTCATTCCAATTATCCTAATGCTGCACACTTGCAAAAGGAAAAGAGACCTGAGCAGTGCAGACAAGCAAACACATGGTGGTGACCAGACCCTCAATGACCTCTGACTCTTACTATGAGGGTTCTTGCTAAGACTCGGAATAGCTAAGAATGGTTATTTAGGCATAAATGTTCCCATCTACATATTATTATTATTATTATTATTAATGACTTCAAAGTTGGATGGCCATGTGTCTACACTCATTTGTTTGTTCGTTTGTTGTCAATAAATGACAAATTTGGTAACATGTAAAGATTTTTTCTTTCAACAAAAACAAGACCATATGCTTTAACTTCTAATCCAAATCAAATCTTAATAAACCATCTCTTTTACTTACGAATACAATTAAGCTAAATAAAACATAAGATGTGGCCTGTACACAAGTTATGGAACATTTTGTATTTTTAAATTATTTTCAACTCAATAAATAAATACTAATTGTGCCCTAATAATTTCAGATAAATATCATATTTAATTGTGTTCTCTGTAGAGGGTGTGTTAACTTATTTTCACATAGAAATCAATAAAGCATGTCACTTGACGGGGTGTGTTACATTTCTGACTGTAACTGCGAAAATGGTGACTTCTAAGGGTTAATATATACAGACAGGTGTTAATATTCTGATGGTGTTCATTGTGCTTTCCAGGCGCCTCTTTGTAATGTTACATTTCCCTGCATGGTTTACTCTACAGGAGACTGTAACCAAAGAGTTTGACCTGTACCACGACTACACATACACTCAAGTGGGTCTGCATGACATCCTCCGGGGCTGGAGAGTGGTCCTGGATGAATACAGCAGGGAACCGGGACGTTACCGGTATTGTTTTTTTCCTGAAGTCTATTCTATGTAAAATCTTCTTTTAATTTTTTAAATAACATTTTGTGTCCTCTCTTAAACCAGGTTCATGGTGACAGAGTCTTATGACTATAAGGAAATTGAAAAAACCATGATGTACTATGGGACCCCTTTTATCAAAGAGGCTGACATCCCCTTTAACTTCTATCTGCTGGACCTCCCTGATGGTCTGTCTGGAGTCAGAGCCAAGGAACTAGTGGAGCTGTGGATGTCAAACATGCCTAGGGGGAAATGGCCAAACTGGGTGGTGAGTTGCCAGATGTAGTGTTTGTCTTTAGCAAGAGTGTCAGTAATTCTGGAGCCCCTGCACTAGATGCAGAACGATGCTTTACTTGTGAAATTTCTGTGCAGGTAGGAAACCATGATAAGCCACGCATGAGCTCCAGAGCTGGTCAGGAATATGTCCGGGCTATCAATATGCTACTGTTAACACTTCCTGGAACACCAACTACATACTACGGCGAGGAGATTGGCATGGAAAACGTCAACGTCTCTGTTACTCAGGATCCTTTTGGAAAGTTTGACCCAGTAAGTGAGAAAGCCTTATAAGTTATTGTCTATGATCTCTGCATTTCCCATTGCCCTTCTTAGCCATGCACTGAAATTAAAATTCTTGGATAGAACCAAAGCCCAGGATGGACGCATTGGGCGAAAAACTGAAACTGACAACCAAGTGCCTTTTTATAGCACTAGAAAAATGATCTTAATGTAGTGGTCATATTTTGAGATTATTCACAGATGCTCAAATTATTAACAAAACTATCTGGTCGAGTGAAACTATCAAGTTAGGGTTACTTTTAGGATTATGATTAGCTTTATGCTATGGATTGAAGTTAAGGTTCACTTTTGGTTTGGGGTTAAATTTGATATTGATATTTCTAATTTACACACTGTGCAAAAGTCAGAGACTACAAGTTTAGTGGTTTAATTGATTTTTTTGTTCATTTATTTAGATATATCAGTATTTCATTTGTCCAGTCTTTACTTTTGTGCACCTACTGCCACTTCTATCCTTCCAATTTTGAAACCAACCAGTTACAGCATATGACATTATCTTCCCCTTCAAATACACAATAACATTCACACAAGTAACTACACACACCCACTTTAGCTAACAACTCTGTGTTATAAGTCTGAAAGAATGTGTAGCTGACAAGAAGCCCTTACTGAGAAAAAGGAAATAGACAAAAAAAAAGGACAGATGCAATAAAACACTGAATTGACTCTAAGCTGTAATAAAGGCAAAGAGAGGACATTAAACGCGGGAAAAGTGATGTTATATTTACCTGTTAAGGTGTCTGTAATTTTCTGTTGTTTTTTTTCCCCTAATGCTGAAACAGTAATAACTTATACTTGATATATATTAATGAGTCTTTTTCACTTAAAATATGCAGTATTTTTGCCTTTTAGCTTAAAAAACAAACATTTGGCTCTTTGCAGACAAAATTTTGGAGCGTCCCTTAGCCTTACTTAAACACATGTGAGCATGTCACTTTGTTCTTCTTTAGAACAGCAGTCGGGATCCTTCAAGAACGCCCATGCAGTGGAATGGTAATCTCAATGCTGGCTTTAGTGACAGTCAGAATGGCACCTGGTTGGACATAAGCCCAAACTACAAAACCATCAATGTAGAGGTATGACCTTCCAACTCCCTACATGTATCTTCTTTGTATTAGTGGAATCAGTACCAGAGAATATTTTAGTATTCT
The DNA here is from genome assembly GCF_015220715.1 of Pygocentrus nattereri. Classification (NCBI taxonomy): domain Eukaryota; kingdom Metazoa; phylum Chordata; class Actinopteri; order Characiformes; family Serrasalmidae; genus Pygocentrus; species Pygocentrus nattereri. The sequence goes on along the minus strand of NC_051215.1, from coordinate 30,963,077 downwards.
GTAGATGAACATGAGACTTGTGATGGAAAAATCCATTAAAACCAGGAATGCGTGTTGGTCTACAGGTTCAGCAGAGTGACACATTTTCTGTGCTGGAGCTGTACAGAACTTTGAGTCTGCTCAGAGAAAAGGACATAGTGCTGCTTCGAGGATGGCTTTGCTACGTCTGGGAAGATACTAATGTGTTTGCCTTCTTGCGTGAGCTGGATGGACTGGACCGGGCGTTCCTGGTGCTCCTGAATTTTGGCGAAGATATAGAAACAGACCTCTCTACCATTACCGAGCTGCCAGATCAGCTCAATGTTCGCATCAGTACACTCCCTGACACTCCAAGCAGCTTCCAGAAGTCCAGAATCAGAACCTCAAAGGGGCAGGGATTGCTGTTGGAATACTTCACCAGTCAGCGGTTTCATACTGGCCATTCATCTCAGTGTTATGTTTCTGAGAAGGCCTGCTACCTGAGTGCTCTGGATATTCTGTACAAGTGCTGAGAATGCAGTGTCTACCACATATTAAAGCACAGCATGTCTCATTTATACTTGCTTAAAATACAATGAAAATGCTTTTCCTTTTAATAAAACTGCAGATACGTTCAATTTAAATTCTTGCTCTTTATGAAAAAAGAGGATCCACAGGTGTCAATGAGAGGGTCTCTATAGTTTTTTTTTTTTTTCTTCGTCCTGTCGTTTTCTGTCGGGCTCCTTTGTAGTCCAGCTCGAGCATTGTGTAGAGAAAGGCTAACTGTCGAGCACTCTGAAAGAAAAAAGAATTTACATTGGACTGAAAATGTTATTTGCCCAGATACATTAACTAAATTAGAAAGAATGTGAACATTGAGCTCTGTGTATGAGCTCTTATGTTAAATCATAAATGTGTACCTTGGTTTCCTAGTACTGAGAAAACACCTCACTGCTCACAAGCTCACAGGTTTTATGACTTGCCTTACACGTGGCCATGACAGACTCTATAAACTATCCAAGCCATAACCTCAGAAGGATTACAACTATGTGGCTTTATTTTGGCTTTCTGATATGTTCCAGGTTTTGATAAGTGAACCACAAACTGTGATGTGTACAAGAGACCTTTGGGGAGAGTATTTCAAATAAATAATTCACAGGAAAGACTAACACAAGTTACCTTATTAACAGCTACTGAAAGACATGGACATTAACCAATAACTGTGTTAACAGCAGAGAGAGGGTGGTGATAACTCACTTCACTCAGAGACTGGTCAAAGTCTTCTGGACCAAAGTGATCACCCCCTGGCTGAAGATCCAGCAAGATAGTTGGGATGTGTCCTGATTGGGAAAAGCATATCAGAGATCATTTTTTACCATGGACTCCAAATTTTGTATATGACTACATTTTACTGCCTCTGTAACCAAAATAAATCTTGTACTTCTGATACCTCCCTGTAATGCTAACCCAGATGCTAATTAATTCCAAATTTCTACATTTTATAAATATTTATGTATGAACATTGGCAGATGTACGTGGAGACCATTGGATATCGGCATTGGCTGACAAATTCCTATATTGTTGCGTCCATATTCACAGTAGCAATAGCTACTGATATAAAGTGAGTCTTGGTGACAAAATGAGTGGACACATTAAAGCTCCACAAATGGTAACTTTGATGCAGTTTTCTCCAAGTTGCATTGATGGTTCAGTATTACGATTACATGCCATGTGCAGAACTGATTTTATTCTCCCAAAAAAACCAAGTGTGTAAATGAGATGTGTGACTAAGAAACTTTAAAGTTTGAAGAACCTCCATATAACATAAATTAGAGGCATCAAACCCGGTTCCTTCTGGGCCACAGCTCTGAAGAGTTTATCCTTAAATAACACACCTCATTCAACTCATCAGCTAGTTAGCAAAACCTACCTGAGGCAAATTCAGATTGTTAGAAGAGGGAAAATGCTAATCCCTGTGGCCTAGAACTGCATATCCAAGCTGGGCACCAAGTAGGAACATTTAAGAGTCTGAGTGAAGTCAACAAGATGGCACGCAGCTTAATCCTAAAAGACACTGGTGCTCTCCCACACAGCTCAATACATCAAGAACTTAAGGTTGGCTTGTGGACCATCACTCCACGTTCAGGCCACACTGTTTTATAAGTGCAGCAGTGTGCAAATAGCTAATCCTGAAAACTCCTCTGTCTCCTGCCTGCCGGTGTCTCCCTCTATCAGGCTGGCTCTCTTTGGGCCGTGTGTTTCACAAGCCTCCTCCTGACCTTGGCTCGGCCCAGTGTATTGTTCCTTATCTCTTGGCCTGATACGCTATCTTATAAACATGCTAATCACCCCCAGCTGCCGGCGTGTGTGATCAGCATTTTATCTGCCAAAGAGGGAGAGTGAGAGATTAGAGGGGGGAGACTTTCTTTTGGTGCACATCTAAGTGTATGTGTGTGTGTTAATTAACGAGCCACAGAGAGGGAGAGGGATTGGCACGCTGAGGGGGTTTGGGCTGGGATGTGCTGACACCCTATCTCACACTGCAGCTCACACACAAGGTGACCTCCGCTTGATACGGAGAAGAGGCTGCTAATAAATTGCCCGTTTTCACATCTGAGCCCTCCTCTCCTGAGGAGATGACAGAAGGGCTTCTTCTAAATCCCAAAGGTTGGTTTTTGAGGCCCAGGATTACAGCCAGTGACCTCCAGGTTCATTTTCGCTGCCACTTAATGTTTTCCAATATGGTTGCAGATATCTGTATAAAATTACTCTAATATTCAACTTCACAGGTATCAAATCACTAGATAGATAGATAGAACTTTACTGATTCCGAAGGGAAATTGCAGGAATAAGAAGCTTAATTAACCAATGAAAGAAGCTGCAGATTATATTAAAATGACTGCGAAAGAATAGTAGTAAAATTAAAGACCGCTAACATGACAAAGAATCTACATTAGTTATAGCTATTTATCATTTACCAATCACCAAAATACAAAAAAATACTGAATAAAACAACTAAAGCATACCTTTCAGTGTCCAGTTCATAATATTGAATGGGACATCCAAAACTTCCATTGCATTCTATTTTACCCCCTGAGGTCCACTTATGACATTTGTGTGGTATTATATATCAAAAAGTTACGATTCCTTTTTACATGACCATTTTAACTTACCTTTCTTCCTTACAATTAAACAGGCTGTTTTTGTTACTGTACCTTTACTGCAGTGATATATCCCTGGAATAAAACCTTGTATCTCCAAAATGGTAACTTTACAGGAAAAGGAAAAAACATACCTTACTTTTAATGTTAGTCAATGGAACCAGACGTTTATCCCAGTAATTCTGGGTCATTTCTTTCGGTCCATTTATCATGAAATTTACTCACAAGGTAAAGGCTTGAGGAATTTTCAAATCATGTCTAAAAACGGAACAACGACAAAAACGGAGATATGAGGTTTTCTTCTGACAGCAGTGATACGTAAATAAGCTCTGTTCTTGTTGGCTGCCCTGTTTTATGCCTCATTCAAAAAAAACAGTCCGGGCTGAAACACTCCTTACAACTTCAGTGTGAATGGACGGGGTTAAACAGTTGCAGACTGAATGAACATTTTGCATAAAACAGCATAAAGTTTTTGTAGCTTAAGTTCTATATGTGGACTGTATGAAGAGGGGCATGAAACATAAGTTTTGAAGCTGTGACAGAGTGTACATACTATATCATACTCTTTGTTCCAGAAAAGTCAAGAAAAAAATTTAATAACACCGTATAACTTATTGTATCTAAAACTATGACAAACTAAAACAAACTATGACAAATGATTCTTTACGTCATACACCAATACTCCATTCATTTAGTTCTTCTTGCTGTCCTCTCAACAATACAGAGCCCACCTTCTTTCCTCTTGACAATAACCGTAATAATAATAATAAGAAGAATAATAAGAAGAATACAGAGAAGAAGAAGAAGAAGAACGATGATGATGAATAGCCAAAGTAGTGTTTGTGAATAACTGAACAACAATAAGAGGGCTTGCATTTTTGCCAAAGTCTTGTATGAGCACAGTCTACATCTAAATGCTGGTGCACTATCAGACACCTGAGCAGTGACGAGTCCATACCAAAACGTGGGGTCCTGAAGAAAGACACTTTTGGTATTATATAGACCTAAAAAACGCTTATATTTATAGTTCCTTCAGATCAGTACCTAACATGAATAATCACTGAATGAATCAGATCTAATGGCATCATTTGAGGAGAAGGCAAAGACTAACCTTTAGTACAGAGGCTGCTGGAGTAGGTTTGGACGGCCTTACTGAGCCTCTCCACATAATTCTTCACCCCTGACAGAGGCACTCTGCTATCGCCTGAATAAGCAGTGATCAGCATGGATGGATAGAGCTGAAGCACACAAACACAGCTATCAGTCATAACTGTTCACTTTACAGGACTGAAGTGGCACAGATGATGATGTTTTGCCTTATCATGACACAGATTTGATGGTTTCCAGATTTGGTTGATTTTGTGAGTGACCTTCATCTTGAGAAATATGCTATATTAATGTTTTATGTTTTATATTTATGTTTATGTTATATTTATGTGAATTTAAAAACTCCTTTCAATTCAGATTTAAGCTTCTGACATATGTGGTCCTAGATGTGCAGCCACATGGCTGTAACAAGACTTTTGTCGAAGTAAAAACTTATAATGTCATAATTCACTGAGGTCATCATCCAGTGTTGATAGCATGTAAACAGTGACCTAATTGATGACATACAGCCTTATGCAAAAATATCTTCGATCAAATGATATGTTTTGTTGATTTTGTTTATTTTTTGGATTAAGTGAAAGTAAGTTGACACGTCCACTACAGAGAACCAATTTAAATATGCTAATTTTCTGCAAATTTTAATGCAAAATTTATATTTACCAAGTTTAACATATTGAAGGAAAACAAACATATAAAACATGTTAAATTCAGCAGAAAACACTAAATGTGCAGAAGACTGTTTTCTGTAAAGAATGTGCACTTATTTTCACTTAGAAAATCATCCAGACATGACTGGGGTGCCCAAACCTTTGCGTACAGCTGTTGGTCACATGCAACCATGAATATAAATCAAGACTAAAATTTCAGCAAAGAATCTGAACTGAGCAATAAGGCTTGCTTTAGGCTGTGAATGTAACCGTACAGTACAGCATCTAGTAAAGTCAGTCTGAATTACCTGAGTACTGATATTGTGACAAGGGCAGTATGAGGCGATGTTGTCCCTGTGCTGGGAGTCTATAAGGGGGTCACCCCACTCCCCTCTCTCCTCTATTGTTAGAGGCAGGGATGGGTCCTGCATGGTGCCAAGGACATCTAGAAAAGGTGCCTAGAAAGAACAAGTGGGGTGAAGCTGTCAGTCATTCCCTTCTTGCAGTGGATATTAATACAAATGCACATTACAAATAGATGCAAACCTGTAAGAGAACAGCTCTGAGGAGCTGAGGGTGTTTGTTACACAGTGCCCCTGCTAGGACAGCTCCTGCGCTGCGTGCAGTGAGAGCAGTCAGTGTAGGCCGGGACACTCCAGACTGGAAGAGAGTCTGGATGCAGGCACTGAGGTCCTCTACTCCTTTCTTCTTGAACTGTAAACGACCCGCTGAGTGCCAAGCCAAACCACACTCACCACCACCCCTGTCCACACACACAGTACACAGAGAGTACTGTCAAAAGTCTTACACCTAAACACACTGTTTAAAACCACTTACCTTGGCAGTAACTTTGTCTGAGCTTGTAAAAACACCACAGAAGACTAAATGTAAATGAGTATGAATACACTAAAAAGTAACAAGAGTTTTCAAAAAAAGTAGTTGACATTTTTTGAGCCAGGTTGATGTTCACTTCCAGATTTCTCCTTGATTCCCCCAGACACTGCAAAGCTTTGTTAAATTCCATCACCAGTAATGGTGATTTAACAATGAAATACTGACTATCTAAAGCAGGTTGATGGTGGATGATGGCTGCAATTAATACTAAGCTGCCTTGAGCAAAGGTTTGCAAATGGTTAAATAAACATAAAATTACACATAAAATCACTCATTTCAGGGTAAGGATAAAGCTTTCCTATAAACAATGTAAGTTAATGTAACCATTTTTTTAAAGTCATTCCGGACAATTTCTATTGGTTCAATCCTCATGAAATTTTGCCGCAGCCAGCATTTTCATATTTTGTAAAAGTGATTAAAAAACAACAAAAATGGAGATGAACAGTAATGATAGGCACAAACATAAGAATTATATACACTCTAAATAGAAATAAATAGATTCTAAAGTTAGTTTGTCAGTAGCACTTCACGTGTTTGAGATGGGCGCTCACAAGCACCCTCTATGCCTGCTTCTTGTGGCATTTGGCAAGGACTGCATCAATGCAAACTCTCAAAAAATATTGAGATATATTAAATATAAAAATATTGAAAAATGTTCTTTCTGCCCTTTTGTTATTTCCCTTTTTTACTTTCTCCCCTCCCCCTTATCTCTCCTCTCCCTTCTTTACAGATTCCCCTGGCCTGTCAAGTCTGGCATGATGATAACACATTTACAGCCATAAAAATATCACAAATGTATAAACAAAATGAAATTAAATCATTAAAAAATAAAGAAAGAAAGAAACACTGACAAGATGAGCCTATAATCTATAGTGCTCATTTTGGAAAAGTAAATTTGTTTGGCACAGTAATGCAGTCTGACCATAGTTCTGATTGCAAATCTGCCAGACAAGACAGGCAAAAAAATAAAAATATTGAGAGTAGAGTGCATTTGTTCATTACATAAACTTTTTAATCAATTTAACATCACGATGGGTTATGTTTATAATGTTAATTATCTTTTTATGTAAATTAGTTCATTAAAAAAAGGATTCTGAGTACATAAGCTCTCACTGTCAGCGATAAAACTGCTTAGTTATGCTTGGGCAGCCTTTAACTGGTCACTAGTGTGGCAAGTTTGACCTTAAAAATGCAAACTGTATTTTCAAATGCATGGAAGCCAGCTTTACCCAGCATTTAGCCAACAAAGGCTGTATTTCTTAACTAACATCACATGATACAAAACTTTGTAATGTGAATATCAAAATTAAAACGACAAATTCATAATATTTCACTTTTCAGCATTTTTCTTCCTATACTCCAAAAAAATGCTACAAATATTTTTGCTCACTCTGTTAGCATTTAATCTTGAGTGATCTGCATCTGTCTCAGGAAAGCACGTTTTTACATGGCTTTCATTATCCATTAAACAAAACAGTTAACTTAGCCTGTGACATCAGCTCAGTTCACAGCGAGGCTATGGTAAGCTATCACTTCACAAGTGAACAACATCATTTCTGATTGCTCATGGGCATCCCATGTCACAGCTTATTTGCATAAAGTGAAGCTGAGCTAACACCATATTGCTCTGATCTCTCAAAATATACATCTTTAAAGCTAGCACACTCAAGGTCTCTTGCCTTATATGTTTATATGTTGTTGACCTTGCCAAAGTTTGGACTTGGAGGAGGACTGTGGGGCTTAGGACACATTTTGGGACAGGCCCTAAAAATTCTCTCATACGGCGTAAAAGCCCTTCAACTTTGCTTTCAAAGCAAGGCTATGAGAAAGTTCTTTCACTCAGACATCACCTAACACTTCTTCCATAAAATATCTACTGTAAAAAACAAAGAACGGCATGCATTTTTACAGCCCTTTGGGATAGTAGTGCAGTACCTGACATGGCAGTAGGCCAAAACCCAGTTGTCATCTAACAGCAGTCTCTTTTCAGGGCAGAAGCCCATGTTAAGATCCAGGCCATACGCTCCATACACATGTACCAGCATCGGAGCCTCACGCATATCAGGTAATGGCTGCATGTGGAAAAGTGTCAGAGGCACCATGGTCCCATCCTAAAAACACAAAGTCATGCTAAAGGCATTCGTGTTCACATTCAAGTACCCATATCAAGGAAACCTAAATGATCTATACTCTTTTTTAAACAAAGTGTTAGATTTAGTATGTAAAAATTAACACTCCCCCGACCATATAAGGAAACTAAGCTGCAACAACAGCCCATTTTGACTTGGTTCACTGTTTTTGTGATGTCACAAATACCAATACACATATATCTACTCAGCCTACAGCAGTTTAGTCACACTGAAATTACACAGACTTTTTCATCCTGTACAGCTTTTTGAATATTCTATATTTCTATATCAATCGTAAAGACACAGTAACAAAAACAGCCTGTCTAATTCTATGTGATAAACAGATGCTAAAAAAATGAACTATGACTGTTTTTGGTACACCAGTGCAACTAAATACAAGAAAATGTAGGACATGGGTCCTTTAAAGTGTATTTCACATATATTTACTGTGAGAATTCAACATCCATATTAAGCGATGTGTGGAAAAAGAGAGTCTTGTTCTGCTCAGTCTTGGACGTCCAAAACAAAGTTTAGTGTTGTTTCAACATATTGGTTAATTATCAAGCCCTTGATCAGACAGTGGTAAAGCATTAACCTCTCAAACAACATGTTCAGTAATTAAGCTTAAGACTTCAGAACATTCAGTGACTACTACAAATGATTCAGTAATTTCAAAATAAGCTTATTTGGTTACATATTCAGTAATTTTATAAGAGTGATATATTGAAGTGGATGGTCTCTTGCATGGACTTGGAGGTGGACTGTGGGGCTTAGGACACCTTTTGGGACAGGCCCTAAAACATTCTCTCATACAGTGTAAAAGCCCTTCAACTTTGCTTTCAAAACAAGGCTATGAGAAAGTTCTTTCATTCAGATATCACCTAACACTTCTTTCATAAAATGCACTCATGGGCTATTGCAGTTTAAGGGATTGTAAACAGTGGAGCTTGACATCAGTGTGTGTCCCTGAGTAAGAATATGCTTCCTCATACCTGGCTGGGTGCCTGCAGGCGTGTGGTGTGATACTCAGGCAGGAGAGTGTGCTGAAGATCATCCTCCTGAGAAAGCGGCTGCTTACGAGTGGGAGAAAGGTGGTAGCGGACTGGGGGATGGACTGGAGAGGACAGGAGGAAGCTGAATGCATCACTGTCCACCATACCAAACCGCTGAGTCTCTATCGCACAGGCCCAGGAGGGCAGCTAAGTTAGACAGAAATATGCAGGAATAGAAACATTAAAGCTCTCAATCTGCTCTCTTTAAAGGTGAATTTCAGTCTAAACTAGCACTTAATGTTATGTAACATTTTGTAGTGTAGCATTGCATCCCTCAGGCTCAATAACAGAATTCACTATTTTTTATCCTCAATGTCCTTTCACTACAATACCCAGAATGCATTATGCAAACTCATTACAAAATAAATTGCTGAAATAGACTGCATTACAATACATTACTGAAAAATGACATAAAGCAATCATGATTGCATAGCCAGGGATATAGAGGCTAATAAATGCATGATATTTGAATTCCTAGCACTACGGTTGGCTTTCTGGCTTCCTTTTATAAGGCAAAAAAAAATCCACTTTTATTATGTATTTACTGTAATAAATAATAATAATAAAGTTATTTGTCTTGAGATCTGATCAATTTTAGTCTTCATGCTATACAGGTTTCATTGTCATTCTACAACCATCTACACCCTGTTCATCATTGTGGACACATCTGAAGTAAATGTAAACATAAAAACAGCACATGTGTCATATTTATACAAAAATACTGGCTTAATTTTACTGAAAACAGTGACTAAAAACTTTTAAACATAGTGTATATGATGAAATCATGCACTATAATCAACACGGAATAACTTTTACACTGATTTTACATTTTTTATGGGGTTTTATGAGGAGATAGGGATATGGGAACATTTACTGTTCAACAAGACAGATGAAAGAAATGTGATGTTCAAGGTTCAAGGTATGGAGAATAGATTACAGCGATAAGGTAAAACATATTATTACATAACCTATTGTCATAAAATGCCATAAATGCAGCTTTAAACAGGTTTTCTTACCTGAAGAATGGTCACATGATTAGGTGCTTTTAGTGGAATGGTGTGGAGCTGGAGTTGACCCAGAGGCTCTCTCATTGTAAACACACAGTGGTCCTGTAACATCTCCATGTCTTTAATGACCGCTCCAGGACCAGGGCTGAACGTGGGTTCCCAGTGCTGCATGGCTGGAGAGGTGAAAGGAGTCCTCAGCAGCTTCCGGATTAGACCACATGATCATGACAGAGGAAGAGTTAGGTGCATTGAGGTCCTTTTCTCAAACATACACTGTCTACACTTTTAAATATAAAGGTTTCTAAATGGCTGACTTGAGCATAGGATTCTAAGAAAAACGAGGGGGAAAAAAGGTTTTGCATTTTAAATGTTTAAAATTTTAAAATGTCTTACGCCTATACACCAAACAGACAAAAGTACTGAGACACACCTCCTTATTATTGAGTTCAGGTTTTCAGTCACAACCACTGCTAACGGGTGGAAAAAATTAGGCACATAGTCTCATGGTCTAGCCTGGCAGTAGAATGGGTCACAGTGACAAGAACGTGCTTGACTGCGTCAACATGCCTGACTGCGTCAACTGTGAAGTTTGGTGAAGGAGAGATAATACTATGGGGTTCTTTTTCAGGTTTGGCCTTGGTCCCTTAGTTAGTGAATGGAAATCTAAATGCTTCAGCAGATCAAGACATTTTGGACAATTCTATGCTTCCAACTTTGTGGGAACAGTTTGGGAAGGCCCCTTTCTGTTCCAGCATGACTGAGCAAGGTCCCAGTTCACAAAGCAAGGTCCATAAAGGCATGGCTGGGTAAGTGTTGTGTAGAAGAACTTGACTGGCCCACACCGAGCCCTGACCTCATGAACAGAGATTGCGAACCAGGCCCTCTCATCCAACATCAGTATCTGACCTCACAAATGCCCTTCTGGATGAATGGGCAAAATTTCCCACAGACACCCTAAAATCACCCTAAAAAAACCCTAAAATAGTGGAAGCTGTTATAGCTACAAAGGGGGACAAACTCTATATTAATGCCTATGGATTTAGAATGGGATGCCAGAACAGCTCCCATAGGTCTAATGTGTAGGTGTCACAATACATTTGTCCTTATAGTACATATTATTTACAAAAAGGCTTACTTAAATTGCAATTTACTGAAATGTTCTTTAGGAAAACAAAAATGGTTCCTCTATGGCAGTCATCACTAACCCCGGTCCTGGAGATCTCACATCCTAGTTTCAACCACAATCTACCACACCTGCTCCAGCAAACGCACTTCTTCAAAAGACCCTGATTAGCTGGATGGGGAGGGCAGCATGTTAGATGCAGGTTGAAACTAAACTCTGCATGAAAGCCAATCTCCAGGATGAGCACTGGAGACCACTGCTCTAAAGAACCCTTTTCAGCACAATTATTTTAATGTTATTATTCTTATGAATGCAACCCTAAAGCAGACATTAGCTTAGTCATCTTAACTAAACAAAATTCAGGTAATTTTTGTCTTAATTGAAGTTTCCATTGGTTTATCAACACTTGACTTGTTGTATATTTAACTATTAAACTCAATATGAAAACTAGTTTGTGTGGTTCAACTTGTTCTGATTTAGTAATACACATACCTAAACTCTGTAAACATGTATGTCATAACTAGCCTTTAAGTGCTTTCTCTACTCTGCCACTCCCACTTCAACTCAGAAAGGTCTTATTAATTAGATGATTAGCTGGTAAGTGTGCTGGACCAGACAAAACACCAGAATATGCAGGGTCTATGTACTCTAGGACCTGCTACTGCCAACTCCACTCAACTTTCAGTTGTTGTACACTCAAAACTGCACCAATAGAGAGACTACACTGGTGTCTAAAGACATCCAGGTACCTGGTATTCATGGCCTGGTCCAGTGTTGGCCAAAATATAAAGCTGGCTGTCCGAATGCTCCACATGGTATAGCAGGCCAGGCTGACGAGGCTGCACTAGTGTGGGATGTGAGAGAGGAGATCTGCTGTCAATCATCCAGACCTCAGAGCTGCTCTTACTGCTGCAGTTTACTGTTACTATCCTATGGTCTTTGGAGCGACTGACCTCCACAAAGAACCTGCAGAGTAAATGAACATTTCTTCTTAAGTAGAAGCACATGTGCAATCACAGGAGAGAAAGAGGTAATAGATGACAAATGTGACTGAGAACAGTTTATGTTCTCACAAATGCCACTCTGGGCGCACAGATGTGTGAATATTAGTTGGGCTGGGAAGACAAGCGATTCTGAAAAATCGGTAAACTGGGATAGAATTAGTGATACATATCAGTTTTTTCATTATGTAAAACCATGCGTACTTTAAAGTTACATACTCAGTATATCTAGGACAGTTTGCAATTATGACAAACGGGGTGACAAATGTTTGGGTCTTTTCAGAAGTTTTGAAAACACATACATCAACTGTCATCTTTCACCTCAGAGCTTATGGTTGCTCATAGTGTGTTTCCTCCTTTTATTGCTCAGAGCACTGAAATGAAGCTTGAAGCCAATGCATATAGCGCTACTGCAGAACTTCAGCTCCTGCGAGAACATGAGTGCCTGAACATCTGTGGTGGTGATTACTTTCTGTATTTGGTTTGACTTGTTTCTGCCTTTCTTTTCTTTTGAGTCTGTGTGTTTCCATGTGGTTGCTGGTGGTTGACAGGTTGCTCTGCCTGTCCTGATTTGATTACTTGCTTCTGATGGTGCCAGCTTTAAAAGGTCCTCTTCTTTCACCAACAAGCTGCTTTTTTTATTTGGCATGTCATGCTGCTACATTTGGCTACCTGCCAGTCAGTGGTAATATTTTTTCTGTTAAACAGTATTTCTTTTTCATTAGTTTTTTAATGATGACCAAACTAATAGAAATAGTTTGAAATGACTAAGAACTAAAGAACTATAACTTGTTATATTAACTTACATTAAAAGTTAAGAATGTCACTTTTTTTGGAGATACGAGGTTCTGTCCTGGCGATGATATGCAACTTTTCACAAAGAAATTAAACACTCTGAAACATAAAAGAGCAGATTAGCTAACTCTTTCTTACTCAGGATCTTTTTCCTTATATACCAGCATGCTTTGGGCTCCAGCGTCAGTAAGGTGGAGTCTAAAAACATGCCTGCACTGAAGCCCCTCTTGAGTGGTGTAGAACAGCACATCATCTGTGGCCCACTCTGTGATGAGTAACACAGAGGAGAAAATCAGTCATTTTAAAACATGATGATCTGAAGTGCCATCAAAAGGTCACTGTACAGAAGACATCAGGAGATCTATATGCTAGAACATTACCTCTAAGACAATGGCTCTGGAGTGACCAAGGCCTAAAAAAAGGCTTATCATACATTCATAAAGGGCTTATTAATCAGCCAAAGAGTACACAAAGAGCAGAACTTCCAAAGCCACTTTGCTCAAGCTGAATACGACTCTTGGCCTTACCAAAGCTGAACACCTTGTCCAGGATGAGCAGGGGTTTCTGAGGTATAGTAAGCTGCTCTAATTGAACCAGCACACATCTGGCCTCCTCACAGTGATTGTTCTTCACAGTAGCTGCCAGTACAGACTCTGTAGGAGAGAGCCGGACCTTCTGAATGGTCCCATCCACAGCTGCCCAATCAGTACGGAGCACCTGCACCAGGTCTTGCTCACCTAAAGGGGAACACATACTTCGAATAAGACATTTGTCTGCTTAAAATATGTGCAACTGACACAGGTAAAATAATAAGCAAAATCAATAAGTGAAAGACATGGAGCAAAGATGGGAGTTTACCCTCTCCATATGCCACTCTGAAGATCCCACAACCCTCCACAATGTATGCATGGCGAGACCCCTGGAACTACAGATCAGAGTTAGATTGATTGATTCTTCATCACATTATCCAGGTCTACTCCTTTAGCTCAAATAAATAATTCATATAAAAGTTCCTTACTGCTGCGTGGTCAGGCACATCAGTAAACCGCTGATACACTGAACGTAACCTTCTCTCAAAAGGCCGCTCAAGGCCTCTCAGTTTCCCCAGCTCAGCCCCTGAGCAGTGGACTGAGGTAGTTACACACCCCTGTAAAAAAAATATCCAACATCACGGGTGTCTTTTTTGTAAACAATGCCACTTAGCAAAGTGTTTTCTTCATAAATGCAAAATACTAAAGAGCCCACATTTATATATTTCTTGTATTTATTTATCGTCCACTGAGCTCCACTTATAATGCTGCAATGTTTTGTGTATCAAAACCAGTCATAATTCATTTTTACATGATCATTTTCCAAACTTTGTCTTTCCCTTAAACAGGCTGTTTTTGTTTCTGCGCCTTTTAAAACTGAACTTTGTAAATGATTTCTGTGTTGCACCTCATTCAAAAAGCAGGCTGGGCCTCTTTATAACTTAAACATGAATGGGTGGTGCTAAACTGCTGTAGGCTTAATAGGTGGATATATGTAAATGAGCTGGTTTTCCTGACATCACAAAGAAATCAGTTAGATAACTGTATGTCCTGGGGAGTAAACAGTACATTTAAAAATGTTAATCTTTATACATTAAACTCTTCCTTTAATAGTCCATTATAAGAGCCCTTAAAAAAACTTTCACTATTTTCAGTTTTAGCACAGAATTTTGGGGCTTTTGGTACAATCTTTGTTAATGAAATGTAAGCTGCATTTGGAAAATATGACTTATTGTGGTGTATGTAATGCCATTTAATCTTCGATCCTCTATTGTTGTTCTTTATTATAGTAACTTATATCTGCAGATTCATAGGTTTGCATGTCTGTGTGTTTACACATTTGCATGTTTGCCGCTCTTATGTTTGGTGTTTCACTGACCTGCCAAGCTTATGTACACATTTCGGCCAAAAAAGTTATTCTGATATTCCTTATTACATTAATTTTTGGAAAAAATAAAATCATGTGCTCAATCTGCTGACTTGCCTTAGCAAAATCTTTGAAACAAATTATTCAGTCCTTGAGATGTAAACAGTCATTCAAAGTAGGTTAATGTAAAATAGTTTACTGTAGATAAACTTTCAGACTCCGATTTCAGATTTCTCAAGATTTTCAATGGTGAGTTTTTATATGTAATGCTGATGAAGGTAAAACAGTAATAATAAAAAAAAGTTCTAAAAAAAACTTCTTTGTGGACTATTTGGCCTCACAACGCCCTTTGGACACCTCTCCACCACAAACGGCTAAAAACCGAATGATTTTAAACACATTTTAAGTCAAAACTTTATCACAAAACTTTGATGAAGCATTAAGCAGTATTTATCTAACCATTTCATGTAATAGAGGGAGCTATGCGGGAGCTTTTAGAGGCATTAAGCTCTTCAGGCGTCTGGTTCTCATCACCATCGCTGTGAACGGTTCTCTAGAACGGAGCCTTTCACACCAAACCGCTCTGAACGACTTTTACATCTGATCCTTTAAATTATGAAGAATTAAGAAAACAGGTGGAGTTTCCCTTAAACTTCAGCAACACTGAAGCAAAATTCATGAACGCGGTTTTTGGCCTGAGCGGCCTGAGCTGCCGGACGTGTGGAGGCAGCGCGGCAGGCCGTCTTACCGCTGTATGAAGCCGCGCAGCTGGTCCGGTCCACCTCCTCTGACTGGACAGACGACCTGCGTTTAAGCTTCGTGACACTGAACGCAGAACAGCCAATGGACTCATTTAATGCGCCAGACTTTCCTTTCAGGTCACTCAAAACTACAAGACATGTGTACGTCTGGAAAGGCTACCAGCATGTTGTATTATTATAAAAATGTGTTTTTACTGTTTGCGGTTTGCAGTCGCTGCCATGTTTACATGCGCGTCCAAAACAGCGAGCGACGCCGGGATATGACATTTCAGGCAGACAAGACTAACAGATCTAACAGCATCAGGCTCTAGTATGGGAATCTGTGTTCGATGATTTTGGTTATAGCTTGCTTTTCCTGGGCAGAGGAAGTGTACGGAAGCAGCGTGCCTTAGTGGAGGAGCCTGGATACCGGCGGAGTGGGAGAGCTGCGGGCTGTTTGGGCTGTTTTGAGCTGTTTTTAGTGACATTGTGGCGGCATTTTTGCAGTTTATGGGCAGCCGACAGCGACATTAGCTGCATGAATAATATATTCAAACTGTCTACCCCTCACGAACACTGTAATCCGTTGTTTCAGTGAGAAATGGACTCAAACCGAGCAGGCAGTCCGAGGATGAATGAGATTAAAGACTCCACCTGTGGAAGCGACGTGGCCCGAGCTCGGTGGACCATTCTGCGGCAGGTGAGCACACTTCTGCTCAGCTAACGGCTAGTTTATTGTCCAGCTCGGTGTTCCTCGGCTGACCAGACCTGCTGCCCACCTGAAGCCCGTACAGAGCGGTTTGGTGTAATCCCAGCAAACACACAACATTGTCTCAACGTTCACGACTTTCTTACAACGTTGTCAGAAGGTGCTGTTTACGTTGTCTGAACAAAGTTGTCGCAAGCTCAGTAGTCTGGCCACGTATTAGCAACTTCATGCACGACATAAAGGAAATTATGATTTTAGGAGTTTGTGGCAACGTATTGGCAACGTTGCCACAAACTCCTAAATGCAACACAATCCAGTGAACATAAAATATCAACAGAATGGTAGTAAATGAACTAAGATGTTCTTTTTGGGGGAGCAGATCAGGCTTTGTCTCAATAATTTTTTCACTGTTTTGTATGACAATGCTATAGACCACAGGCCCGGTATAGGCCCGGTATTGGCCCGAAGACCACCAAAGGGTGCTTTGAGGCCCACGTATGATCCACGACTCAGTGGTTGAGAAACCTTGCTCTACAACAGTGGTGGTTCCCCTCTGTCAGCGTTGCGCAGAATACTTATAAAAGTAGTGAATACACTGTCCCAAATGTACTCAGTAACATTACAATAATCCCATTACAAGAAATAAAAAGTAACATTTTCAGAATACATTGTCGGGACCAAGGGCTATCCCCTTCAACCCCTGGCCTCTGACGTAATATTATGAATAAAAAGAAATCTTTTAATACCTTCTAAACACTTTCACTAACAACTGTTTTAAGTTCTTGAAAGATGTCAAATAGGAAAGAGTCTTCAGATGCTGAGTTTGTGGAAGAGGGAAAAGGGCTTCTTTATTTCAGCATCAGGTGGTACAGGGTCTCGAGAGACCCCGACTGCGCAAATACAGTGTTCCAAACAACAGTTTATATACCAATTATCGGGAGTAGTTTAGTTTAGTATATCTCCCCATATTTCTTTTCAAATTTTGATATTAGCTCCTTCTATAATAGGTGCATCTCTTCATCCATCAATTTGGCTATCGCATGATGAGCTCACTCCTAAATACAGGTTTCAGCTGGTTTTTACCGGTCTACTCTACCTTTCAAGGTCAACTTGCCCCTCTCTTTACTGGGTCAGTAAGTACACACAGGTCTGTCTGTGAACCCAGGGGCTTTCCCATGTCTAGAATCTCCTGTGCAGACAGACTAAGGCCCAACCTTTGTGAGAGAATTAATACTCTCTTTTAGCCAGTACTACCTATTTGTTTATAAATTGGAATATCTAAGCTATTTGATTACCGATTAAGGGAATATTTTTTCTTATTCTCCATAAAAAAATTTGAATACTTACTGGTAAGCATCATGGAATTTTTAAAAATAAATTAATCAACTTAATTCATTAATTAACTTAATTCACACTGTTCCATAATGTTTCTCACAGTTTTCTATATGTAATTACTCTGTCAATATTTTTTTATGTGACAGACATTTGCCATTTAAATAAATTAATAACTGATCATATATTTTTTTAGAACACTGTTTTTTATTTTGTAGGTAAAGTATTCTCCTAAAAATGTAAGAAGTAACTGTATTTTGAATACTGCCTTTGCAAAATGTAACTTGGACTGAAAACAGATACTTAATTTCTGTATTTTGATTATGTATTTCCAATACATAATACAATGCTAACCTTGCCTGCTGTCATCCATTTTTAGTAAAGGAAGGAAATCCATTATAAATATAATATCAAAATACTTCATGAAAGTTCCATGATACATGATGTACTGGTATTTACCGTTTTTCTGAGAAGTTGAAGTCCAAAAGACTGAGGAGTACCACATTTAAAAATACTATCAAAAACTATGTGTACAAATAATCTTTATTCAGTATTTTACATATTTCTCTGCACTAAATGGAACTAAATATGTATTTTATAAATAAATGCCTTTATAATATACCTCTCTAATTAAGCATATAGTTGCGTATTGCTATAGAAGTATTGACTATATCCATGTTGTACTCAGAAAAACATTATGTTGAAGTACTTTACAATTAATGATGACGATAAATATTGCCCAGCCCTACTTTTTAGTGTTATTCATGCTTCAACATACCTTGTTCAACAAATCAGCTATTTTACAAGCCCCTCTTGAGTGACGGTGGGTGGTTCACATGCAGGGTCTTCTCTGTTTCCTTGATAAGTACACTATAAAGATGCTCTTATGCAAAGGCTTGCAAAGCCGAAATGTGTTGAATGGATTGTTCTCTCCGAGCCTATGCTGTGTTGTCATCTACAAGCATGCTCCCCTCTGGTTTTGACGTAACCTGTCAATTCCTCTTGTTCCAGGTGTTGAGGCAGCGACAGCTCGACAGTGCTGAGGTTCAACAGGTGTCAGTCCGCAGATTCTCTTCTTTCAACCTGTTTTCTAGGATCAAGGTTCCTTCGTTGGAGAGTGACGACCCATTGGATGGACAGTGGGTTGAGTACAGAAGTGCCTGCTTTCCCCAGTACAGTGCCTTACTCAGGTTTGTAGTAAAAGACGTACCTTTTAAGATTTCTCTATAATTCAGATGTACAAAGTCATTCGGATTCAGGTTAGTTGGTCTACGCTGGTTCTGAGTAGTCCTCCTTACCTACATGTTTTTCTTGATTTTGCCTGATCTGTAGCCCATGGATTTGCCTGCCGAGCTGTCTAGCATGTGAATCTATGTGGCTACCAAATCAAAGATCAAAACACTGCAAGGAAAGTATTTGGAAAAGCAAGATTCATGCAACTTGGATGTACATAAGCTATGATGAGGTTAGGCAGTATTTTCCTAAACATTTCAAGAAATACATTTCTGTGATATAGCTTATAGAGATATTCAACACTTTAGACATATGACTCGAACAATTCTGAATCTGTACGTTTCTGTAGGAGGGAGCAATTCATATCAAACCACTCTGAAATCATGTCAACTATAGAATTATGCAGATATTTTATTTATTTATTTATTTATTTTTATTTAAACCATTTAAAGAACAATCCCCCATTCCAGCCCTGACCCACACACCTGGGAGTTACAAGAGGAAAAAAAGCCACACACACAGCAACATAGTTACAGCATAGGACACATGAGAATTGCATCATTCACACCTTAAACACAGCATGTTAGTTAAGCAAGCACAAGGGTCCTAACTTTAGAAATTCCGTGAATCCGTGTTTCAAGAGTTCCAGGGCCAGCATTGCTAATTCTTGCACATGACAGTTCCAGATATAGGATATCCAGTAAGGTATGGAGCCAATGACATACAGGCAGGTTGTAGGGGGTAGCCAATGCTGGACAATGACTTGGCTGGACAGCCATATTCTCCTGGAACTTTCTGTAATGAGGAACTTGGAATGATCATTCAGTAAATGAAGTTCAGGGTCCATGGTCAGAAAAGAGATGGAATCAACAACCTCCTCCCAAAAAGCGTCAACTTTTGGGCAGTCCCACGTAATATGCATAAGTCCCCATGTGGACAGAAAGTACAGAAGGTTGGCTTAAACCTATCAACTTTCTTACCCTGGCTCAGATATGCCCTGTAGCATATTTTCAGATGGATGAATTGATGATTGGGGTTATATGAAGCCCTAAAACCATAAGCCCATGCAATTTCATCTGCCTTCCTGTCTCTTGCATAACTCTGTCCCACTCTGTGTTTGTCCAGAAACATTTGCTGAAACATGTGACATAAACTTGGCATAAATAAAAGATACTATTCTTTTGGGAGCCTCTGTGATCCAACTAATTATTTGAGGTTCTATCAAGTCTGAGCCCTATTTAACATGTGATTTTTAATGTGGATCTGTGTCTAATATAAAAGAACAAAGAATGCTTGGGTATTCCATAATGTGCAACCAGTTCCTCAGACGATCTCAAAGAACTGCTGCCATTGATGTCGTCAGGAACCTTTATACTTTTTTCTGCACATGAGTTTTGAAGAAATGTTTCTATCTTAACAATTTACTGTCAGTGAAATTCCCTTTTAAGGTGCTTTTCCACTGGAAAGTGTGATATGGAATGGTATAGCCACTAATCTGAATACAGATCAAGTGACTATCCTTACCTGATCAAGTACCTGTCTGTTTACATAATGCTACTCATGGATGTAGTTGTGAGGTAGTGAAATTATTCTCATGCACTCTGCAGTGTTCAATAAAAAACACTAGAAACAACATTTGTGATCATGAGTTTGGAACCGTATCATGCCATACTCCATTGTCTGGTGCAAAGCACCCTTACATATACAGTGAGAAACTAAAATATGCAAATATGTTTTTAATAGACATTTATAAAGCTAGTTTGTTATTCATTTGGGCAAATGAAATGAAACTTGGATATACCTGAAAATAGTCAGTGTACAGCAGTATATCTATAGCAGTGTAGATTTACTGTCCTCTGAAAATAACTCAACACACAGCCATTAATGTCTAAATAGCTGGCAACACAAGTGAGTACACCTCACAGTGAACATGTCCAAATTGTGCTCAAAGTGTCAATATTTTATGTGACCACCATTATTATCTAGCACTGCTTTAAATCTCTTGGGCATGGAGTGCACCAGAGCTGCACAGGTTGCTACTAGAATCCTCTCCCACACCTTCACGATGACATCACAGAGCTGGTGGAGGTTGGACACCCTGCACTCCTCCTCCTTCCGCTTGAGGATGCCCCATAGGTGCTTAATTGGGTTTAGATCTGGAGACATACTTGGCCAGTCCATCACCTTTACCTTCAGCAAGGCAGTTTTCATTTTGGAGGTGTGTTTGGGGTCATTATCATGTTGGAAAACCGCCATGCGGCGCAGTTTCCGAAGGGAGGGGATCACACTCTGCTTCAGAATGTCACAGAACACGTTGGAATTCATGTTTCCCTCAATGAACCGCAGCTCCCCAATGCCGGCAGCAGTCTTGCAGCTCCAGACCATGATACCATCACACATGCTGGACAACTGAGCCAAACAAGTTTATCTTGGTCTCATCAGACCACAGGTCATGGTTCCAGTTATCAATGTTCTTGGACTGCTCGTCTTCAGCAAACTGTTTGCGGGCTTTCTTGTGCATCAGCTTCGGAAGGGGCTACCTTCTGGGGCATTGTGTGGCATAAGGTTGCATGTTCTTCAACCTCTGCAGCAACGCTGGCAGCATTCGTGTCTATTTTTATGAAGCCGACCTCTGGATATGATGCTGAACACGTGGACTCAGCTTCTTTGGTCGACCCTGGCGAGGCCTGTTCCGAGTGGAACCTGTCCTGGAAAACCGCTGTATGACCTTGGCCACCATGCTGTTGCTCAGTTTCAGGGTGTTAGCAATCTTCTTATACTCTAGGCCGTCTTTGTGGAGAGCAACAATTCTATTTCTCACATCCTCAGAGAGCTCTTTGCCATGAGGTGCCATGTTGAATATCCAGTGGCCAGATTGAGCGAATTGTATCCAAAACACGAAATTTAACAGCCCTGCTCCCCATTCACACCTGGAACCTTGTAACTCTAACGAGTCACATGACACCAGGGAGGGACAACGACACAAATGGGCACAATTTGCACATGTTCACTGTGAGCTGTGCTCACTTGTGTTGCCAGCTATTTAGACATTAATGGCTGTGTGTTGAGTTATTTTCAGAGGACAGTAAATCTACACTGCTATAGATATACTGTACACTGACTACTTTAAGTTATATACAAGTTTCATTTCTATTGTTTTTTCCCATGAAAATATATAATAAGATATCTGCAGAAATGTGAGGGGTGTACTCACTTCTGTGAGATACTATGTATATATATAATATACATACACACACACACACACTTTTTTAAAGCATATACCAATCTGAATCTGTACACAATAACTGGACAAACCAAAAAATAAAACCAAATATTATTGTATAATGTCTTATTTGAAAGCTCAAATTTCTTAACAAACATTAAGCAGAAAAAAGCAAAGAATATTATTATGTTAACGTAAACGCACAGGTAAGTGCACCTAAAATAATATTAAATTCAAGTGAAATAAAATATTATTAAAAACCAAAACAACAGTCTGGAAAAAGGGCAAACTATTGGAGTTGTAAGCAATCTGTAATAGGCTGTCTCAGAATGGCCGCGCCTGGTGACAGGAGCTTTGTTAGAGCTGTGTAGTAAAAGACTGACAGTCTTCAGAGTGCGTGAATGAAAGTGTCAGTATTCACCATGGAGAAAGAGAGGGACTGCAAATAATCCTGTGCATACAGCCTCCTCTGTAAAGCATGGTGGAGGCAGTGCCACAACTGCTTCTGATCCTGGCTTCCTGGATCAGAATGATTCCCTCAAGAATGTAACTAGTCATGGTAGCAGCATTATAAATTCTGAAGTGTGCATGAACATCTTGCCCTCCTTTGTCCCAGCTAATACCTCCATACTCATTGGCTGGAAGTTCATAATGCAGCAGGACAATGACCTAAGCGTGCTGCACAGGTCATTCTCTTGCTGCGTTGTTATCAATAAGTCAGTCTGGTCCTCTATTGATGCTGCTGGAGGAACAGAAGTCAGAACACCTCAAAAACATACTCCAACATGAAGAGGCTGCCATAAAGCTCGTCAGAGCATTACAGTTGGAATGATTGAGAGTCTGTCGATGTGAATGGGTCACAGACTTGAGACAGTTATTGTATGTAAAGGGTTTGGAACCAAATATTAACTTAAAGCAGCTTCATTTTGTTTGAAATGTTTTTGTTCCAAGCTGAATTTGGAGGAGTAAACACAACAATTTTTTATTCCTATATTGTTTGTGTCATATGATTAAACATTGCTCAGATATAAACAATGACATATTGTACTTTAGTCTCATGGTCACATTTTGTTTTGGAATACAAATTTTGTGAATATTTTAACAAAAACCCATTTCACCGCATTGTACCCAAATATTTTGCTTCTCACTGTATGGTCTGTATCGTTTATGCTCGCGCTAATGAATTGCAGGCTTATTATAAACCGTTTGCCTTTTTCAGAGATAACCTTGGGCCCATCAGAGTAGATGAGGTGCTCAGCAGCTTTGACAACACCGGAAATGTCTGTGAGTACTCTTTCTCGACACAGTATGCAGGAGTTTTGAAAATTGTCTGTTTGTGAACTTTTTTGTACACTCACCATTCACATTATTACAAACACTTTTACCCTGTATTTAGACTTAGTGACCATGTTATATCACATTCATGTCAGGCACAGCTGTGATGCTGGAGCTTATATACTTGATTGGTGTCACTGCTGAGTTGATAGTGGGTAGCTTGTCAACTGCCTGCTGATCAGTTGGAGCAATCTGGAGCGACTAAAAAGCCATATGCCGTGTATGTAACGCAACCACAAGAAACTGGCAGTCTGGTGCGCTATTTTCAGCATTTAAGCTTCAAGCCAAAAAGTGTATGAATATTTTGTGTGGATATGCTGCTCTTCATGGCCAACAAAAACAGGCCTCAACCTTATTTTATAGAAAATAAATAAAATTAGAAATTGCATTTAGGTGTTTTCCTCAAATTGTTCAGCCCTAATCAGCAGATTGGTTGCAATCTCTATTGCTGTTTTCCACAGGGTAGTGCGGTAAAGCACAGCATGTTTACTAATCTGAACTATACATACCCTGGCCAGGTTTCACATCATGGAACAGGGTGATGAAAGTAGGTGGGGTTTTCTGGAAGTTTTATAGTGGTCACATGGGCACTAGTGTTAACAGTAAACACAAACAACAGTAGCAACAATGGAGGACCTTCAAGTTCTTATTTACTGATTTCTTGCTGTTTGGTTTTATGTGTAAAGTCACTCACTAGCTAATATATTTTATGAATGGCAGTCGGCTCGTGATGATTTGATGATTTTGTGATGATTGTGTTTGACCAGTAATGATGTGCACTATGTTTCGCTCCACCTATGTATCCTGGTTTGGTATGCTTAGTACCCCAGCAAGAAGGGTAACCAAATTCAGGACTGATACTCAGGTACGTTATGGTTCATTTGGCAGTGGAAATAAAGTCAAATTCACAGATTTATAACTGGGCTGTACCGAACTGCACTACATCATAACTGTACACCAACATGGTAGAAATTTCTTCATGTAGGCTTTGTTGAAGAGTTGGAGACTTCTGGTCTCACTTGCAGTTTTCAGTTTATTGTGGCATTTAAGTGGCTGGTGTTGGCACAGTTAAAGATGTAAGGTGTTTGTGGGGGGGGGGGGGTTGGGTTTTGCTTCAAGCTGCAGATCTCTAAGGAACCACTGGCAGGCACACTTGAGCAATTAGAGATTGCTTTTTCTGTGAAGAGGAAGTAAACGCGTAAGATTTGTTTGGAGCTGAATTCACTGAAACTGTAAGCATTAATCATGCTGGATTGTTCCAATGTTTTGATGCCTGTACATTCAATGGTGTACAGAGGGTTTATTTTTAATTTATTTTTAGTTTTAAAACATTGTCTCTAGGGTGCAGCAGTAACACCAAAATGAACCTTCCCTGTCTTATGAATCAATGAAGCAGTCATGTGAGTTGAGCCACAAAGTTTTGTGGAATATACTGATGGTCTCCTTTGAAAAGCAGATATGATGACAATCACAATGTCGCAAAGTTTTAAATCTGAACTAATCATGTATTTTGTTGCATGTTTGGATGTCACTGAAGCATGTGATCTATATGTTATTGTTTCTTGTGAATGTTGCTGTTTTGTTATGCTTAAATTAACCATTACATATGGATGTTGGAGATTTGGAGGGGGAGGGGTGGGGATAAGTTTGTGTATTTCCTCTCTTTTTTTTCTCTGTCCTTTTGTATTTGTTACAAATTGTGAAACACAGCTAAAATGTCACTCAACACACAGTACAATGTCTTCTTAGAAGAAAGACCCCCAGCCGTATGGTGGATTTCAGTAAGTTAGTCGACCCCCTCTTAGCTATCTCTGCTAACTACCTTGTTCCTCTGGTTGGATTAACACGAGCTGGCAGCATCGGCTCTCTTTGGCCCGCTGCACCTCTTCAAGGCAGGGTCATCCTTTCTCTTTTCAGGCCTTCCTCTCAACCACCCCTAATTGATCTCACGCATTGGTAGGTCCAAACATCTCCCCCCATGTTCTTGTCGGCTCAGCTGGCCTGCTGCATTGTCTGCAGAGGGAGGGGGTGCCCTTCTATTACCTATGCTTCGTACCAAACTCCAAATCCTTGCCTAGGGACTCAACTAGCCTTAAAGTCTCTGTGTCCTCTGAGGTGCTGAATGTGGATTACTTATACAAATGTACAGATTAGGGTGATCTGCCTCATCAGGGCTGGAAGGCCTACTTGTACTGTGGATATAAGTGCTCTTGTTTCCAGCAGGGATCAAGAGGGACACAATAGGTCTTATCTGAACATGCTGGATGGACATGAAGGGCTTTGGAGAGGCTTGTTGACCAGCAGTATGGACTCAAACACCAGCTTTTCCTTCCTCATGTGTTTGGGACTGATGTGCATCAGATGAGATCCTGGAGAATTTTCCATATTTTGAAGAAAAAAAGTTGTAGTCTAAGCTTTTTATTACCTGTTGCAATGTTATGCTAAGATACATGCTATCCTACTTTGCTAATTACTGCTGCCACCACTAGGATACCTCAGCGTGTGTCCATACAGGGTCATGTGTCAGGGGTCAAGGCTTCCTGTGTGGAGTGAGGAGTTAAAGAGACTCCCCACTGAAGTGGCCTGAACCTGATCACATGACAAGAGGCTAGGCTGGACATTATGGGGAGGAACTGGAGTCCACTGACCTTCACTCAGAGTTGCCCTGATCTTGCAACGCTCAGCCCCTTTGGCCTCTGTAAATGTTCTTCATGGACAACTTTTTGTGGTTGTGCAGTTGATTGTATTACTGTCCTTGTTTCAAGTCTTAAAGCAACGGTTTGGTGAAAAACTCCCCTTTCTCCAAATGTAACTGAGCAGTCAAAATTAGTTTATGGTCCAAAATGTTCTTTTTATATGTACACTATGAGCTAAATTTAGTAATGTAATTAGCATATGCTTACTACCATTATGTACACTTAACACCACAAACTTTATCGACACTGTGAGACACCCTGTTATCTGAAAAATGCACAGGAGTGTACCACAGGGGTAAAAAGAGTAGTAATAGTAGCCATCTAGAAGCCTGAATTTTCACTTTTGTGTATTTCTACAGATAACAGTGAACCACGCATTTATATCTGACTCATTGTTAAAATGTATGATATCACTTGAGCTACGTAAAAGCAAGTCTATTTTTTGCCTGTTGCAATTATTATGATTGCAATTATTTGACCTGACCACAATTGAATCCACAATTATTAGCTTTCACAATAGGTTAAAAGGACTCATTTCCTACAGCTTTCTTGTATTGTATCTTTTTCTTTAAAGCCCACTTATAACTGTTGTTTGGTTTTATGGTCCAAAAATATCATATTTAATTTTGCACAGGACGTGAAGGCAATGAATCGTCTGTTAAAATTTCATAATTGTGGCAGGCTTAGTCTATTTTAGATTACTTAGCAACTTTATGTGGTTTGAGACGTGTGAAATTATGAACGCCTGCAGTTACATACTATGTTAACTGATGAGGTCAGAGTTTTATTAATTGTTAGCCTTGTTAGCCTCATAGCTCCGATGTAAAACCAAAGAAGTAAACTTTAAATATCAACCATAGCTTGGCTTTGACCACAAGAGGTGCTACAGCACCATCTGTGCATTAGCTGTTGGTGAATCTCCTGTGTTGTGTGTGTTTGGGGAGTGTGTTACACACACATATTTGTTTATGTGGATGTTTGTATGCCTCCCGTGGTCTCCCCTCACACCCTGTCTCTCCCCCTCTCTGCTTGGGCAATTATGCAGATTTAGGCCTCCAGAATGCTAATTGCCTTGAGTGAGACAATAGCTGTCCAGCAAGGCCTGGCTAGCCCTCTGGAGCCTCGAGGGTCTGCTGTTCTGACTCTGTGTGACTCTTTACTCGCGTACTGGTAATGCTTAATTAACACTTCTCTCTGCTGATGTTTATCGGTCGACTTGCTGACCAGACTCTTGCATACAAACGGCCAGTCCAGCGTGTGTGCAGAT
Organism: Pygocentrus nattereri; assembly: GCF_015220715.1. Taxonomy (NCBI): domain Eukaryota; kingdom Metazoa; phylum Chordata; class Actinopteri; order Characiformes; family Serrasalmidae; genus Pygocentrus; species Pygocentrus nattereri. The sequence continues at coordinate 30,935,772 of NC_051215.1, read as the reverse complement.
GGGGTGAGGGCAAAGTGCGACGCGCCTGATTTCATCATAAGCAATGAGAGTGGCTTAAATGAGTCAGATGTTTTAGGGGTGAAAATGACTGAGTTGCTGTGTCTTTTGTTCACGTTGTAACCAACAGAAAACTGCTTTATGCATCAGTCCACTTTCAGTGACCAGATTTTTAAGAAGATTCCAGCTGACCACCACAGATTTCCTTATTGCTTTCAGACAATAATGTCAACACGTGTTATAGATAATCTTAGGGATCAGATAAAATGTTAAAAATGCCTTGTTTTACTGTTGTAAATGTGGAATGAGCTAGGAGTGATAATAGTTGTTGGGATCCTCTGACGCATATCAATGCCCCCTGTTACATAAACTAGCAGACGGTATAAACTTCTATCTCTTGTGGAAAATCAAATCACTGAATGACTCATTCTTCATGTTTCACTATTCTCAGCATTTAAATTTTCTGAAACTGTATGTTGTTAAAATAAAATATCATTAAAAGACTCAAAAAAACGACTCTGTAGCGGACTCATGGGCTCAGAAACACTTCTGAAAACCACTGTTTGTTAACACAGTTCATCACTGCATCTACAAATGCAAGTTAAAACTCTAAAACACAAAGAAGAGACCAAATATAAACAAGATCCAGAAATGCTGCCACCTTCTCTGGGCCGGAGCTCATTTAAAATGGACTGAGGGGAAGAGGAAAAGTGTCCTGTGGGCTGACGAATCAAACTTCGAATTGAACTTCTTTTTGGAAATCATGGACACTGTGTCCTCAATATTCAAGCCAATATTCATGATGGTTTAGGGGGGACATTAGTGCACATGGCATGGTTGATGTACACATCTGTGAAGGCTCCATTAATGCTCAATGATATATACATGTTTTGGAAACATATGCTGCCATTCAGATGACGTCTTTTTCAGGGAAGGGCTTGATTATTTCAGAAAGAATATGTTAAACTGCATTCTGCATGTTTTACAGCAGCATTGCTCCATATTAAAAGAGTATGGGTGCTAAACTGACCTGCCTGCAGTTTAGACCTGTCACCACTGAAAACATATGGTGCATTATGAAATGAACAATATGATAAATGAGCCCCTGAGCAGCTGAAATCCTGTATCAAACAAGAACAGAAAACATTTCACTTTTAGAACTACAGCAGCGTCTCCTCAGTTCCCAAACGTTTACAGAGTGCTGTTAAAAGAAGAGGTGATGAAACATAGCGGTAAGCAGGCCCCCGTCCTAACTTTTTTGGAACATGTTGTTGGCATCAAATTCAAAATGGGCAAATATTTTTCAAAAAACAATAAAATTTCTCGGTTTTAGCATTTGATATGTTGTCTTTAGTATTTCCTTTAAAAATATGATGTACATGATTTGCACATCATTGCATCCTATTTTTATTTACTTTCTCCACAGCGTCCCAACTTTTTTGGAAATGAGGTTGTAAGTTAGGAGTTTGCACACTACTTATTGGGTTCAAAGATATTATTTCCTGAACGTATTAAGCCATTTCTGAGACAGTTCATCAGGAAGCCTTTGGTGATTTCACATGGATTTTGTAATTCTATGAAATTAAAGTACAATGATTATATTACAGTGATCATACAGTGATTGATTAAACGTTAGTACAGGTATAAGGTATAATTGGAAGTATAAGAATGGAACCTGAGGCAGTCACAAGTGGCACCAGCCAGAGCCTAAATGTAGTGGTGGTCAGGGAGAGTTTTAAAGAAATTAAATAACAAAATTAGACTTTGTGGAGGCATTGTGCATGGCTCTAATACCCTGGTAATTACAGACATACTTCAACGGTCAGGTCACTCTTTTTCCTCTGTCTCAAAGATCCCTTCAAGTCAGGAATTAGGAGAGAGAGAGAGAGAGAGAGAGATAGGGTGGGGGGTGAGAGAAAAAGATTGCAGGGGAAGAAATAACAGCCTAGAACTCACCCTGCAGTCTTGGGTGATTATTGGATTTTACTGCTCCCCTTCATTTCCTCCTCTTTTTTTGGATTTCAATAAACCCCTTTCTCTTTTGCACAAGGTTATGTGTCACCATGTCAAATAATCCTAGCTCTTCTTCAAGTAAATTGAAGACAAATGCAGCCACTGGATGGTGCAGAAGAAATAGAGATTTAATAAAATGATGGAGTATGCTTTTCTTTACAAAGCTTCTGCAGTACTTGCTTTTTACCTCACTCTTTGCAGAAAGTAAATATGTACCCTTCTTAACAGGCCTCTGTTTAAGGCAGAGAGGCATAGCAGTGATGCTGTTATAACTGTATGGGCCTTTGCCGTCATTTTCTACACTTCATAATGCACCAAATCTGGACTGAATGCAGGTCCGTTCAGCACCACACTGTATGATTTTGCCATGCTGTAGTAACATATAAAAAAATGTGACTTGGTGTGGTCGTGATTAAATAAACATGGACTTCCCTGAAAAAGATTTCATTTAGATGGCAGCACTTGTTGCTCCAAAATGTGTATATCTTATTTATATATTATTTGTGTATCTTGTATATCACTGTTGCTGGAACAAAACTTTGTATCTCCAAAGTGATAACTTTACAGGAGATGGAAAAACTACTTTACTTTTAATGTAAGTCAGCAAAATCAGACTTTTTCTCAAGTCATTCTGGGCCATTTCTTTTGGTCCATTCATCATGAAATTTACACACGGTGGGCAACAGGCGTTTTCAAATTATGTCAAAAACTAAAAAAATGAAATGACAAAAATGGAGAAACAAGGTTTTGTTCTGACAGCAGCAACTCAAGTTGGTGACATTTCTGGATGTTGACATATGGCTTGTGCTGCATATAGTAGAGTTTCATTTGTGGATGCAGTGACGAACGTAGTTTATGGATAAGGATTTGTGAAAGTATACCTAAGTCTATGTGGTGATATCCTTCACAGAAACCTGGCAGTTTTAAATGTATTACCCAAAATCTAGGGTATTAGTGTGTGTATATATATATGAGCCAGTGAATTTGATAGGTTAAATCATGAAATTTCCTTTTTTTTTTTTTTTTAATCACTGCTTTGTTTTTTTTTTTTCAGCATGTTGCATACTGTCCCAACTTATTTAGAACTGAAGTTTGTAGTTTGAAGAGTCATCTAAGTTTGAAAGTCATAATGAAAGCACCCTAATTGAAAATTAGATTAGCACATTGACAGGGAAGTGATGTCCTACAGTGGTTTTAGAGGGCAATTGTTTGTGTCCTGAGGCGTGTGTGTGTGTGTGTTTGTGTGAGTCTGTGTTTCTGTGCCATTAGAGGGATAAGTGATTAACGCTCTGTAGTTAATTTGTCTCTCGTTGCTCTGCATCCATCAGAGTGCATCTCTCTCTCGTCGCATTGGTGGGCTGGCGGACTCCCCCAGAGCTTCCGCTACCCCGCCACCCCAGCTCAACCCCCCCCTGTAGCCGAAACCCTGTTTGCCTAGCAACCATGTGAGCTTTCCTGCAGCCTTAATGTACTTGATGATGTTTTAAAACAAATAGATCATTTATCTGATTAGCGTCTTAGTGGAGAATGAGGCTTGTAAATGGCCACCTCTCACTCAGGGCTTGGGCAGCACTCCAAAAACCTGACACCACGCACAGGGTGTGTGCGTGTGTATGAGTGGGAGTTAGTTTTAAGGGGACTGGGCGGGGGGTGGTCGTCTGCCAAGCGTTCTATGTGTGTTTCTGTGAATACATCTTATTTTGAGGTGTGTATGTGTGTGCACACACCTTGGTGGCCATTCTGTGTTTTTGTGCAGGCTAATTAGTGTACTGTTGTTGAGTGGTGCTGTGTAACCTTGTGGGGTGTCAGGGTGGAAGTGCAGTGTTTAGAGCGTGTGAGAAAATGAGTTACATTCTGTTTCCAACACCATAAACCTCGCAGACAGAAGATTAAACTCTCAAACTCTGAATAAACTGAGAACATGAGAACACTTAAAGGGTGTCCTGTGTCCAGAGAGATCCTAAAGTATCCTGCTCGCATCCTAAAGTAGTGCTGCTGTAGTCTCCAGACTGAGATTTTCCTTTTTAAAGACTAGAAAAAACCCTTCTGATGATGTACCTTGAACTACTTTGGGGTGGATTTAAGGAGTGAGCTGTTTTTTTTTTTTTTTTTTTTTTTTCCCCTTTCTTTATTAGCTGGTGAGAGCAGAAGGAAGGCAGGTAGCTAACTATACTACTAAAGAGCTGAACAAATCTTATTGTAGTCATATAAGTGTAATCTTCAAATTGCCATTATAATGAGGAGAATGATTTAATGAAACACCAGAAATAACTTGTGTGATGGGGAAAAAAACTTGCCGCTGGAGTCGTTTTGTGCAGTTAACGCAAAAAGTTACACAAAAGCTACCATGATTGTGATTTTTAACTAATAGATCAGTGGCAGTCAGGATTGGTTGACACCACTGGGATTCCCAGTGTTGGTATGATGCATTTGTTAAAATGCAAGCTGGGTATTGTAATGAGAGAACATTATTGAACAAAATCATAAAAATTGTAATAAAATAATGAAGGTTGTCAGACCAATGAGGCTGTAGAGTGCAATGCTGTTCTTTAGAATAATGCATAATGTGACACATACCATAACCTTTCCTTTAGTGTGGAATGTCCTTTTTAAGACACGTTTTAAAATTTTTATTTGTTATGAATGTTTTATTTATTTATTTCCTGCAACGTGTACTATATATGGGGTGTCTGTAGACAGTCTGGGGACATCTAACCTTCTTATGACGTTTTCAGTATATTTCATATTTCATTTTCACTGTTCAATTACATGCTAAAACCTAAACATGGTAAAAGATCAATATTTATATTTAAGTTATTAAAAGCACATAAAAACAAACCTCTTGCCCCAAATATTGTTTAAACACTGTGTATTGATGAGTGCTGACATCACAAAAAGGGATGTAGCGTTTTTTCCAAGGCGTTCCCTTAGTTTTGCAGGTGTTGCAAAGAAAATTGATGAGATCTAAACAGCTTTTTAATGAATGTTATTGTGATAACTAACATACTCAAACAAAATGTTTATATCACACACACACACACACACACACACACACACACACACACACACACACACACACACACACACACATATATGTCACTCCCAGTTCGTAGGGGAGCACTGTGTGCAGAGATCTGCTAATCTTGCTTTTAGCATGTTGAATGTATCTTTCCAGTTTGCAAAAGAAGCATCAGACATTGCCCTACGACGTGAGTCATGCCTTCAGTTTTTTAATCTGCATCTCTGATAACATACATCAGTTTTCTTTTAGGGTTTGTTATTTTGCTTTTCTCTCTTCTTCCATTCTCTCTCTGGACCTAGAAGCTATTTTCGGTGGTGCCGTAAGGTCATAACAGGCTGTCTTACCCAGTGTTGACTGGCCCCGTGTCTCTGGGACAGCTGATCTGGGGGTCCCGTGCCCCCCTCTTCTCCACCCTCCCCTTCTTTGTGTTTGGCCAACCAGCCCGAAAGCCGGGGGCTTGCTCGGCTCCTGGAGAGCGCTGGCTCACAGAAAGGGGAACGAAGAAAAGGAGAGAAGTAATTACGTCCAGTCATTGAGTTCTGAAGATCCCCCCCCTACATTTCCACCACACACCAGCACCACCGCCACCCTACTCCACCCAGGTTCATTAGGGGGGCCCTGATCTGGCGACAAAACACCGGCCATTTGGAACGAAAGGAGCAGGAATGTTTTGGAGGAATATGACACCTCCGGATCTCTGTGTTAGCAAGAAGAGAAAGATTAAGAAGCTTCCAGCCCAGGCTGCTGGGTGAGTGAGTGGGGAGGGTTGTGGAGAGAAGGCCTGATTGCTAGGCTGGGCCTTTTGTCTGCACTTTTTCACATACACCACAAGTCGCTTCACATCGCTGGCTTTTCAGGACAAAATGAAGGCCCTCATTCTTTTTTTCCCTCTTGTCCAGAACTCTACCTTGTGTTACTTTCTCCTTCCCTCATTCTCCTTCCAGATCACCCTCATTTATCTGAACTTTTTCACCTCTCCAGTCTCTTTGGTCACCTCTTTAAGCCCCACTTCTGTGCATCCTCACATGACTTTAAGAGTGTGCCACATGACTGAGAGCATGGTAGTTTATTAGATTCCTGAGTAACAAAAGGAACAGCAAAAGGCTGACTTTAAAGAGTAACGCCAACAATGTTCCTCCTCTGCCCTACTACAGGTTTCTGGATTAACAGGCTGTTGGAAAGTAAGAAAAGGCACTAGCACAAACATTAGCCAAGTTAGCAACTGCATGGTAGAACTAATGACTACAGTCTTGAAGAACAAAACAGGTGCCACCTAACCTACATGAGCAAGCTCGATAAGGTTACCTTAATTAATAAAAAATGTATAAAAAGATGCAGAATTGTTTACATTGGTGCTGATAGAAACCAGACGTCTGACATGATTAATGCCTTTAAAAGCTTCCTCACAAAAAGTTATTACATGAAATGTTTGTGAATATGTTGCCTCAGACATTGTTTTACAGAGGTTTGTGTTTATTTATGGCAGAGAGGTAGTAATACAGCCAAACGTTTACATCTCATATAATTAAAACTTCTGATGGTTTTGGTATATATTACTTACACACACACACACACACACACACACACACACACACACACACACACACACACACGCACATCTTCTAAGCCGCATCTCCTTCTGGCTCACGGGGGCAGCTGGAGCCTGTCCCAGCTGACATCGGGCGGAAGGCAGTATACACCCTGGACAGGTCGCCAGTTCATCACAGGGCAGACATACACATGCACACACACCTAGGGGCAATTTAGCATGTCCAAATGGCCTGACTGCATGTCTTTGGACTGTGGGAAGAAACCAGAGAAAACCCACGCAGACAACATGCAAACTCCACACAGAAAGGTCCTGGGTTGCCCGGCCAGGGAATCAAACCCAGGTTGCCACTGTGAGGCAGCAGTGCTACACACCGCGCCACCGTGCTGTCAGTATATTATACTATGTAAATAGATCTTTTCGAATAAAACTACACCTCTTTTTTAGGTGAACAGTGGGTGCTTATTCTGATATTTAATTTTTTTTATCTGAAATATTGTTATTGTACCAAAAAGTGAAAAAAAATTGAACAATAAATAGATAAACCAATGTCAGTATTACTTTCCAACACTAGCCCTGCAGGCCTGGCAAAACAATGCTAAATGTTGTTTCACCCCTGAACTTTTAAGTTCTTATTCAACAGCTTTTTTTGTTTGAGTCTACCTTAAATAGAGCAGCAGGTACATTCTTGCACCTGTGTTCATGGCATACCAGTATAAAAGATACAAAACCCATCCCTGAAAAGCATTTTAAACAGTATAGAGAGGAACATGCAGGGGGAAGCCCAGAAAATACTTTTTTTTTTGGAAGATTTACTACTATTTTACCATTACAGATGTAGGTTCACAGTTGGTTTTGGATAGTAATTACAGTGGCTATATTGTAGACTATGTTGTGTTATAGAGAACCACTGTAAGAAAAACCCATGTCTCTCCACAGAGCTTCACTTCAGACTACCCTGAATACTTTGTTTGCCTCTCTATGATTTAGTTATCCAGAGATTTTGAAAAACTTGTAGAATTCCACTTTAAGCTATCGTAGTTTAGGCAGTCATAAATTAAATCTGCTACCACCGAACCTTGTAAACTGGAAAAGATGTCTTGTCTACTACTCATAAATGATCAAAAGGACATGTGATAAAACCAGATTATGTTTGTTACATTTTTCTGTAGTTTCATTGCTGTTTGTCCTTTGTTGCAGTAGTGTAATTAAGCACTGACTAGTGGCTGCCTCTCTATGAATGCAGACTGTATGAATGGACCTGGCTGCCTTAGTCCGACCACAGCAGCTCTCCCTATCTGCGTCGTCACCCATGGAACAGACAGCTATGAGCGGCCCTCCACTTTTCCGCCAGTTTGGTTCCTGTCTCATTGTCTTGCCAGAGCCGTGATGAGAACTAATCTGCTGCAATAAGAAGAAGTCATTTGTTAGGCCCAGCCCAGGGGTTCATGCTTCACAAAGTGCATTGAGTGGAAATGACCCAATCAGAGAGCAGATGAAGGGAAGGGATTTTTTTTTTCTCGGATGGAGTGTGGAATGGAAGGGGGTTGTTACTGGTGCTTTATCCATCCTCTCTCCTTCCATCCGGCCCTAAGGATTATGGAGGATTGATGTGGTGCTGGCCTAGTGGCCAGATGATGCCATGCCTTCCTACTGTGCTTTTAAGTGCATGTGTTCATGTGTATTTGTTATTGAAGGCCTCAGACAGGGCGTTACTGGAGTCATGTCCATAGAAAATGTGCTGTGGCTTCCAGTTAGCACTTGTGCTAAGTTTTCGCCATGCATTTTCAGCTACCAGAGCAAGGGCAAACGGACAGATTCTATTGTTTTATTCCACACGACAACGTGGTCTTGAAAGTGTGCCAATCACAGAGCTGCCAACGCTCAGCCCTCATCTCACCACTCACACACACGGTGTAGAAATCTCTTCACCTCACAAACATGCAATCACACACCCGCGCAGCACACACTCCCACATTCTCCCAAAAACAATGCAGATGATGCTTTTCTGCTGCTTTGCCAAGTGGCTTTTTACAACTGTTCCACAATGGAGAAGCTAATTACTGTAGATTTGGAGAGCTGGTTAATTGATCGTGCTAGCGTCCTAATTGCATCTCTCTTACCTGGGGCCTCTGAAATGGCAATGGCTGCCTCATGCATGACCTCTGTGCTTTAACTCGGAACATACTGGTGAAACTAACAGCATTACTTGTGGAGGTGGTTGTGTTTAGGACTAGGTATTTAAAGCTAGTGTGTTTGAGCTGATTTTGTATGGCACTTGTTGGGGAACACTTATTTTACCAGGCCTTTACTTTGTGGTAGACAGGTTAAATCTGCCTTATGGAGTGAACTTACATTTGTCCAGTTGGGGGTGCTCTCATACTTTCTAAAGCTCTTCTAATGATGCCTCATTCTCCACCCCTCCTTCTTCTTCTCTGGTGCCACTGCTGTCCCTTCACTGTCCAGTAGAACTATTCCAAACATAGTGCACAGGTAATTTATCTTTGCTCTGTTCTTAGGTGACTCAGGCTCTGTTCCAGTCTTATTGTTGCATTAAGGCAAGGCTACCAGTGGAGGAAATTTGTTGGTCATTTCTCATGGCGTACTATTTTATGATATATCGTGTCTTTTTTCCTGTTGCAAGAAATCTGTAGGGCTTCCACATACACTTGTTTACGAGATACGTGTAAGTCTAGGTCTCTTAGCAAATCAGACGAAATTATTACTGATCTAAGGCTTCCACTTTCCTCTGCTTTTGAGCTGCTTGCGGTTGTAGGTATCGCTTCACAGCTTTTGTTACCAGTGGGGTAAATGTTTATTTATGCCACAGGCTATTAAATTACTGAACAAAAGTACCTAAGAATGTCTGCATGTGGTAGAGTGTCTGCTCTTTTCTGTCTGGCAGGTTTGGACAGAATAAAGAGGCTAATTTAAAAATAATTTTAAAAGCTCTTAAAGAGGCTCATTAGTTAGTGCTCTGTGGTTGATTTTCTATGGTTAAAAAAAAACAAAAAACTATCTCAGTTTCAAAAGTGTCAAATCTCTGGTCTTCTCACAAATAGTGCTTAGAGTGCACAGATATGATATAACAGTCTGAGCAACAGTAAAAAACTAAATCACAATCTTCTGATTAGACCTGTAAACAGTGTTTAGCATTAACTTATTCACTGAGATTGATGAGGTTTAGGACTATTTCTTCTTGATGAAAATGATGAAAACTAAAAGCGACTTGTTCTAATAGCCAGGCAGAATACTTAAAATAGTGGTGGCTGAAAACTGAATACACTGTCCTAACTGTACTCAGTATTGTAATCCATCATAACATAAAACACAATGTATTCAGAATACATGTAGAATACATATAAATATATATTGTTAACATATTAATTAATTAAGGCACATGGAAATTTGACTAGTGAAGTGGGCTATGCAATTTTCAGTTAATGACGTGTAATGAAATGCATGCACAAGACCAGTACATCACCATTCTTAAGCTTATTACAGTCCCCTGCTGAAGAAACTGTTCAGTTCAGTCACTCAACAGAGCTTAGTAACACTCATACTAATTACATTGATTTATCAGTCCACTCAGGCTTTAGCAGGAACTTCAAGGTTTGTAAGGAAGCCATTTTTTTAGTTGCTCTTCAGAGAGGATGTCTTTACACAACCTGCACTGATTTTGAAATAGTTTATAAACAAAAAATAATGGTGTTTGTTTTAAAGATACTGTAATGTATAAATATTTAATTTTTTAATTTAAACAGGTAGGTATTCTGAAAATTGTAATAAGAATATTACCTTTACAAAATCTAACAAATTAATATGGATATTTAATTTCTGTATTATAAATATGTTTTCTGAATTCTTGTATTCTGTTACATCTCAGTCCTGCTAATAAAACCCTCCCTGCTGGAGAAACTTCAGACTGCTAGAAGATCCAAAACCAAATCATTGTGCTTTACATATTAAAAATGGCTTGTGTTCCATAATTATAGTGGAAGGATACTTAAATTCAGCTTTAGATGCTATTGTGAAAACAAGAAGTTTTACATTTTGATAAATGTACAATTTTTAGTATTGAATATAATATTGAATGTATTATTGAATTGTTTGGCTGAGTGTGTCCTATATTTTGATTTTGGTTCTGGTCAAGAATTTGTATTTTAGAGCATCATTATCTATTTTGAATTTACTCACTCAGATCTTATAACATCCCTATTTATTTCCAATCATTCAGTGCTCGCCCACCAACACACACATACAATATCATGTGGTGAGAGGAAAACCCATAGCGTGCTCCAAAGTGGGGCATCACTAATCAATGGGAATCGTTTAGGCCCATTCTCTGCTAGACCACAATACCCAGCGTTTTGCTAATCAATTCAGAACAAGTGTCATTCACTTTTCCTGGCTAAAAATACTCACAGTACTCTGTGTGTATATCCAAAATGGATTGTATGTTAGCTATCAGTACATTTCACACTTGTCAGCAAGGTATATGAAAGTGTGTGTGGACGTTTGGCTGGAAGAGATAGACGGGAAGTGTGTGAGTGCCTCCATGTTTCAGTGTGCGCAGGTTGTGTTTGTGTTTTTATCCTGAGCTTTATTTTTTCCCTTTTCCCCTCCCCAGTTTCAATGCTTATCCAAATTTGTCCACATTTGTGTGTACTCGTGTGTGTACACAAGAGCCTTGCATCAAGTTCAATTAGTAGGTATTGTGCTGTTCACTAAAAGGGGGCTATGCTATTAGCAACCTTTCTAAGGGCCGCTGCATCCTCCACCAGGCAATCAGATCACTCAAGAGCCTCTTTCCCCCGGCGTGACCCAATCTCTACGTCTGCCTGTGGTAAAGACCCCCTTTCTAGTGGCCCTCTCCAGCCCCCGCCAAGTCCCCCTACCAGCCAGCGGCTAGCCCCCCGCGTCCTTCACCTCACACTGGCGAAGAAAGACAAGGTCGCGCACATGGAGAAATAAAGGAGAAATGATTCCCCTTCAATTGAGGTGAAGCATCTCATTTAGCGACTCGCCCCCCTCCCGGGCCACCACACGGACCCTGTCTCCACGGCCACTGTGTGCACCGTGGCATTTGGGGTGAGGTTAGTGCACTGCTTGGACAGCCTATTACCTGGTCCACTGAGGAGATGAGGAGGAGATATAGAGCACTCAGAGATGAGCGACAGAGAGAGAGAATATGTTGACCGTGTGTTATTCCTGCTCAGGGTTTCATAAGTTAATCGGTATTGTGATGTGGCCTTTATGATAATGATGTCGCAGAAGGCTGCGATATACAAATCCTGTATCACAAATGTTTTTTATTATGAGCTCTGAGCATCTTCACCAAACCTCCAATGATCCAAATGAGAGTAAACAATGTAAAAAAATATTGGTCAAAAATAATACAGGTTCATTGTGTTGCATGAAGAATTTACCAGTGTGTTTTAGTATATTGTAAAGCGTATTGTAATTGCAGTAGTTAGCATTATAATTGCACCCAGGTGTAGTGTGCATAAGGTTGACAGCAGCTGTAATATGCTTAGTTACTTTGTGACACACTGCTCTCTTACACACACACACACACACACACACACACACACACACACACACACACACAGATCAGCTGCTTTAATACTTTGTTAGCCCCATTTTACTCTACTCTTCAATTATGAGGAAACCCTCTGACCATCTCAGAACAGGTTTTATTTAGGTCCCAGGTATTACGGCCTGTGGGCCAAATCAGGCCTGTGGCCCACTCCTGTTATGACTGCAAAAAATATTATTATTATTTTAATTTCCTATTAATATAAGCCTGTTTCTCCATGAGTTGCACTGCAACATAATGTATGCTCTGACACCCTCCCCCAACAACAATCTATGGGCCAGCAGGTTTAACTGTTATTTGTAGCTAATGCAGCTCATTTTTGTATAAAAGAATTTATATTTATTTAAAATTATTTTTAATCAATAAAGTATTTGGTACCTATTTTTGCCATTGTACTTTTGGCATATTTTGTGCAAGCAATGTCCAGCTGAGGTCATGGCAGTATGTTAAGTAAACATAAAATAAAAACTTATCTGTGCCACAGAGTTATTAAGATTTTTTAATATGATCTTTTTAATGGTTCTGTTCGATACCCCTGATTTAGGGTGTCACTCACGTGATGGTAGTGTGGTATAGTGTGTTGTGCTGTTACGAGTGGATTAGACATAGCAGTGCTGCTGGAGTTTTTAAACACTGTGTCCACTCATTGTCCAATTGGTTAGATACTACCACCTTGTTGGTCCACTGTGTTCATTTAAAGTCAGACACAAAAGCTTACCTGTTGCTGCATAGCGTTGGTCATTCTCTAGTCCTTTGCCAGCGGTCACATGACACTGCCCACAGGATGATGTTGGCTGGATATATTTGGTTGGTGTACTATTCTCAGTCCAGCAGTAATGCAGAGGTGTTTTACTCTAGCAGCACCGCTGTGTCTGATCCACTTGTGTTACTGCTGTACTGAGAATGATCCACCACCCACATAATATCTGCTCGGTGCTGGTCCTGTGGGGATCCTGTCCATTGAAGAGCATATATATTGTAGAGCTTTACTGCAGCAGTGGTATTTCTTGTCTTAACAGGTGAAAAAACATTTGATTGCCTAGATTGTCAAGTTTTTCCAGGTCGTTTTTGGCTGATTTCTTGTGGATGTTTCTCAAAAAACTATTTTTTCTAACATTATGTAGGAGAGTGACGACAACTTGCTTAACTTATGACTGCATCCTCATCTGCTTCTCATATTTCACACTGTGTGTGGCAGGCACACAATGTGTGGCAGGCAGTGTCATCAGAGGGCAGAATAATGCTGGTTGGCTGATCAGCATATTGTGATATAGATTCTTACTCCAGTACTGATTTACATCACACTCTTATAGGGACTGTTCTACTGCATAGTTCAAGCTGTGATCCCACATTAAAACTCTGAGATAGTATATCAAACATATACAAAATCATCATCTATAGAGTCATCTATATATCTATATATATATATATATATATATAGATATAGTCATCTATATAGAGTCATCATAGAGCCATCCTGAACCCTAACCCCTAAATTTACACTTGTGTTTTTCTTTTTGGTTTCTTTTAAAATTAAATTGAAAGATTTAGGTTCATTGTGAGTTTCATTTTTAATTTTTAATTTAAATAAATAATAATGAAAAAAATGCTTTATTAAAAAAATAAATGCTCTCCCACATTTTTGTCAGTACTGAATCACAAAAAATGTGGGTCCTTGGGCGGAGCCTTATTTTAGCCACACCCCTATATTTTAGAGCAGAAAAAGTGAGACACCATCTCTGTCCCTCATGGCCACATGGCGAGATGCAATTGTTTTGAAGTAATTCTGTTCTACAGACTGAAAATCAGTGTGGAACATTAATAATGGTCACTAGTGAAACATGTTTTTTGCAAGTACATAAACATTTTCTGTGTTAAAAAAATGGTTTTATGTACAGCTGATCAAAGATGTGTTCTCTAGTCATGTGCTGACTAGCCCTTTTGAGTTATACTCAAAATGACCTTAAAGTTGTCACTACTGAAACATTTCAGTGGTTCGGAGGCTTTGAAGTTTTGGAGGTGTTATTATGGTATTGGCTATGCCAAAATGAAATATTCAATCATGTATTTAAAAAATACATAATTAAGGTATCATGTCACTCAAAGCTAAATTTTTTCATTTTTCATTCTAGAGTTGAACCAGAGGTGGCACAGCAGACCCTGAGCCAACCACAATAATGATTTTATTTTGACAGTATGATTTCTTATTTAAGCAATGAATTTCAGTTTGCAATGAGAAACATCTGTTTTAGGGGGTAAAAAGTAGGTGAAGTAGAGTGAAAGGGAGAACGCAGAGCTGTGGAGGGGAGAAACGGTAAGCTTAATTTGATAAAGAGACACTGCAGTGTAGCATTTTTCGATGTTGTAGAAGTTTGTTAGTATTGATGGAGTTTGGTAGAGAGAGACGGCACACATACACACACAGTCAGTAATAACAGTGGGCCGGCTCCATTACTCCCACAGTCAGAGTGTTAAGTGCTGTCTTGGTGTCGGTGGAGGATCGATGGCTGATGCTGTGTCACAGCGAACACAGCCCTGCCAAACAGCCTCGGGGTCAGGGGTCACCGGTGCCAGACTGTCCGGAGGGCGTGGCGGCCGGCGGGGGCTTGCAGCACTGTTTCTGCCCATCGATACCCAAACGGCCTGGCTGAGTGCTAATGCTCTACTACTGCTGGAGCTGCCTGCCCCCGAGGGCCATTAGAGAGAAACACTCACACGCACTTACACGCCATGATACGGTCACACCTCAACAGTACATTAACAGTTCAGTCAGTGAGTGACACACATTCACATACGCAGGAATTGACAGTAGTGTATATGCTCAAAGCATGCAACATACACTCTAACTACATACACACACACACACACAGCCATTGATTCTGAAACTGCAGACGTGGTCAATCATCCCCATGGTCAAACACACTAGGCACTTTCAGTCCGTTATGGCCTGACAGGCACGCATCACAAACTCACGGTTTTGGCATCGCCTCATGAAGAGAGAATTCTTTTTTAGCACGCCGGTGTAAATGTGCAGGGTTGCAGTCTGTATGTGTGTGCTTAATGTATTTAGCTTGACAGAATAGGTGCATCAGCATGTGTGTGTCAGCACTTAGATCAGTGCTTCTCAGCTTTTTTAGAGCATGGCAGCAGCCGTTCACCAGCAGTTTATCCCACGTTCAGCTTGTTCAGCCAAGTGATTAAAGAATATTCTGCAAAAGAAATCAGAGTAGCTTTTATAAAAATACCAATAGCAAAACCTTTGCTTCACTTTACCTGCATCGATTTCAGTACTAGTCATTCTTTTAGATGTATGTTTTTCATTATACTGCAGACATTTCGATCTGGCCTGTATGTACTGTTTGAAATTACTTTGGAAGAGTAATAGTGAAGTTGCCTGTATGTGAATTTATTTCAAAAACAAAGTTATGCCCTTCCCGACAAGTAGTTCAACAGCTCTTAGTAAACAAGTCTTCAGCAGGTGTGGTATGTCTTCAAGACTGTTGAACATAGCACTGAGCATTCTAGGTGACTTTTTGTGAAGCTGCTTGAGAGAATGCCAAGAGTGTGCAAAGCTGCACTGAGGCACATGATGGATACTTTGACTAATCTAAAAGTCTGAAAGCTAGTTCTGATTGAACACATTTTACTTAAATAAGAGATATCGTGGCTATTAGTCCAAAATGTGTAAAGTAGTAAAATAAGAAAACCCTCTATGACAATGTGCATCTGCATTCTTGTCTGGTTTAGGATATTAAGACCCTTTTGGGCTGGTCAAATCTTTTGAAATTGGTTTGTTAAGTTACCCTTATTAATCCCACAATGGGGAAATTTCACCTTCGCATTTGAACCCATCTGTGCAGCGAAACACCCACATACACACTAGTGAATACCCACATTAGGGAGCACTGAGCACACTTGCCCAGAGTGGTGGGTAGCCCTAACTGTGGAAACCAGGGAGCTGTTGGGGGTTAGGTGCCTTGCTCAAGTGCACTTCAATCACATACTGTCGGCTCAGGGTGTTGAACCGGCAACCTTCACAAGGGTGGTTCCCCAACCTCTAATTTATCCAGTGATTTTTCAGGTATGATTTCATGTATTTATTGCATGAAAATTCTCCACGATGTTCCAGGTGGTTGTTAAGTAACCTATCTGTGCTCTACCCACAAATCCAATCTTTCATCACAACTATAGGTTGGACAAGCTTTGCAGTCCTAATATAGTCCTAACTTATTTTAAGTTTTTATTTGTTGTATGTGAGTAAGGTCGTTGATAAGATAGACCAGGGTGAAGCTGTAATGAAGCTGGTGTTGGCTCTCTAGTCAAATCTGTGTCTTTGTCATTTAGTTTTAATCATTTAGGCTAATTTTAATTATTTACAGCAATATGGTACAACCAGTTCTGCAGCATATCTATGTAGCCAATCTAAACATAGATAACATAGATACGCACATGTCCACAAACTTTTGACAAAAGCTGGTTGGGTAGGTTTATTGGGATTTTGACCAACATTTTGTAAAGCATGTCTAAAGTCAGAAAAACACATCTGTGGGAGGACCATGATTGGGTCAACTGTATGACATGCATTTACTCTCTCATTCTAGCTGGGGAATTGATGGCTTTGCCCCTGGTTGAGAACCTCTTGTTTCAGATGACTCCTGCTTTCACTGTGTCCTGCCACAGATACACCATTCACCTCCACTAAGACTGAAAGCCAATTTTGCTGAAAGATTTGATCTAATTCCAGCTGAAAGAACTAAGCCGCTCTGTGTGAGCGAGTTGTGTGTGTGTGTGTGTATATGTGTAAGACAGAGCTTTTGGTGTGCACAGAGAGGTTGTCCTCTCTCTGAGGTCATCACTGTGTGCCTGCATGTAATGGCACTCTAGTGTTATCACTCTCTCCTCTCTCCTCGCTCTGCTTCCATCCGTTTGCAATCTGACCATCAGCACTCCACCTACCCCCCCATCTCCCTCTGTTGTCTATTTTTATTTTATTCTTTTAGTCCACTCTTCTTTAATGACCTTTAGCTGGAGAAGTTTGGGAAAGTGCTCTTGTTGTGCTGTTCTCATGCTGAGGATGTGTCCAGGTCGATGGGGAGCCATCTGCGCGCCATTGAGGGGGGTCTCTTTTGCAGCATTTGTCCCAAAGCTGCTGGGATAGTTTCACGTTTTTAGTGCATGAGTGAGGAAGAGGTACTACAGGCCAGAAATTCAGAAGCAACGCTAATGGTGCAAAAGTAAATGTGAAAATCTTCTATTTTGAAGACATAACAAACATTAATATGTTAATTAACATACCGTAGAGGAAAAGAGTTTGACTGTCTGCAGTAATAATGTTGAACTAACTGATTATTAATTAATTAATTTTTTTTAGCTTTCAATGATTCTGGTGCAGCCTTAGTTTATCCACCACGTTCCCCGTTTATGTGCTTCTAAAAGCTTTATGAACTGAATTAGGTGTGTTAGAGAGGAGTTCTGCTTATTTTACAAAGATTTTCTGCATAACTCAGGCCTGAGAGTCATTCTGAGTGATGTAAAGTGGTGCATTTCAGAGAAACTTACTGACTCTAATTTCTTTGCAGTGGTGGTGATAGGAACCAGGGGTTGCGATGTCCACAACACAAATGTAGAGCTTCAGATGTCTGGTTTCTATCAGCACTACTGTGAACAATCCTGACCTTCTCAGGGATGGCACTTTTTTTCATCAGCTCCCACTGAATGACTTTGTTTTACTTATTTTACTCAAAAAAATAAAAATTAGGAGATTGCAAACAATTAAAACTTGTCACTGTCAAGGACTGTTTTCAGCAAAGACTGTGAAGGCTTTTCCCATATAACGTATTAGACAGTACAGCACACTAATGGAATATTCTGGGGGAAAAAAAAGGTTAAACTTGATGTTCTGGCACATATTTTTTGACAGCAGTGTTTCTTATCAAAGTTTAGACTACATTTTCAACAGCTGCTTCCTCTCTCAGCAACCAGAAACCATGATTGCAGATATCATAAGCTAACAAAGTTGTGTGAATTAACCTGGGCCCTGTGTTCCAGTGTGTGTTAGAGCAGGTCGGAAGCTTTTGTCTCTTTAGGTGGGTGGGTGGGTCTGTGTATGTATGTATATATACACTGCTCAAAAAAAATAAAGGGAACACTCAAATAACACATCCTAGATCTGAATGAATGAAATATTCTCATTGAATACTTTGTTCTGTACAAAGTTGAATGTGCTGACAACAAAATCACACAAAAAATCATCAATGGAAATCAAATGTATTAACCAATGGAGGCCTAGATTTGGAGTCACACACAAAATTAAAGTGGAAAAACACACTACAGGCTGATCCAACTTTGATGTGATGTCCTTAAAACAAGTCAAAATGAGGCTCAGTATTGTGTGTGGCCTCCACGTGCCTGTATGACCTCCCTACAACACCTGGGCTTGCTCATGATGAGGTGGCGGATGGTCTTCTGAGGGATCTCCTCCCAGACCTGGACTAAAGCATCCACCAACTCCTGGACAGTCTGTGGTGCAATGTGGCGTTGGTGGATGGAGCGAGACATGATGTACCAGATGTGCTCAATCGGATTCAGGTCTGGGGAACGGGCGGGCCAGTCCATAGCTTCAGTGCCTTCATCTTGCAGGAACTGCTGACACACTCCAGCCACATGAGGTCTAGCATTGTCCTGCATTAGGAGGAACGCAGGGCCAACCGCACCAGCTTATGGTCTCACAAGGGGTCTGAGGATCTCATCTCGGTACCTAATGGCAGTAAGGCTACCTCTGGCGAGCACATGGAGGGCTGTGCGGCCCTCCTAAGAAATGCCGCCCCACACCATTACCTGCTTTTATCTGTGAAGAGCACAGGGCGCCAGTGGTGAATTTGCCAATCCTGGTGTTCTCTGGCAAATGCCAAGCGTCCTGCACGGTGTTGGGCTGTGAGCACAACCCCCATCTGTGGACGTCGGGCCCTCATACCATCCTCATGGAGTCGGTTTCTAACCGTTTGTGCAGACACATGCACATTTATGGCCTGCTGGAGGTCATTTTGCAGGGCTCTGGCAGTGCTCCTCCTGTTCCTCCTTGCACAAAGGCGGAGGTAGCTGTCCTGCTGCTGGGTTGTTGCCCTCCTACGGCCTCCTCCACGTCTCCTGGTGTACTGGCCTGTCTCCTGGTAGCGCCTCCAGGCTCTGGACGCTACGCTGACAGACACAGCAAACCTTCTTGCCACAGCTCACATTGATGTGCCATCCTGGATGAGCTGCACTACCTGAGCCACTTGTGTGGGTTGTAGAGTCCGTCTCATGCTACCACGAGTGTGAAAGCACCACCAACATTCAAAAGTGACCAAAACATCAGCCAGAAAGCAGAAAGGTACTGAGAAGTGGTCTGTGGTCCCCACCTGCAGAACCACTCCTTTATTGAGTGTGTCTTGCTAATTGCCAATGATTTCCACCTGTTGTCTATTCCATTTGCACAACAGCTGTGAAATTGATTGTCAATCAGTGTTGCTTCCTAAATAGACAGTTTGATTTCACAGAAGTTTGATTTACTTGGAGTTATATTGTGTTGTTTAAGAGTTCCCTTTATTTTTTTGAGCAGTGTGTGTATGTATGTATGTATGTGTGTGTATGTATGTATGTGTATATATATATATATATATATATATATATATATATATATATATATATATATATATATATATATATATATATATATATAATATATAGTGTATGTATGTATGTATTTTTTTTTTCTTTTCTTTTCCACAGCTGTGCTGTGGAGAGGGTTGAACAGCATGTAAGAGCACTGCACTGAAGTTCACCTGAAGTGAGTTGCTTTGAAACAAATACCTGGAGCACCACAGCTCTCTTCAAATGCACAGGTCCTGAGTCAAGTCCCCCACCCCCACACCCTCTTAATGGGCTGTTTATTTCCTGCTCCAGTGAGGGAGGTGTTGTTGTATTAATGTTTTTGATAGTTTGAATATTTTTGTGTGAATAGTGAATATTAATGTCTTTGGTATTTACGCTATATCCCTTGTTTTTTGATTGTTAAGTATTCTCTTTTTTTGTGGTCATATTTTGGAACATTTGAGAATTATCAGGTACTACAGACCTGCAGGCCTTGGTATCATTCCTGATTTGCATACCAATTAGCAAAAATGATTGAGTGAGAGGCCTATGGTCCATAAGACCATTGTTTTGGAGCGCTCTTGAAGAGCGACCGACATGCACCCCTGCCATTCCAACCCAGCGTATGTGTTAGCAACAGAGAAGCTGGGAAAACTTCCCAGCAGGCACTTTTTGGGGACGTTTTTGTAGTTCATTTCCATATTAATGAGGACCAAAATGAATCAGTTGGGTGTAGGATCAAAAGTGATAGGACGCTGCGGTTTTTGGCATGTCTTGAAGGTACAGCAGCGTGGCATGCTGGGAAGAGTTATGTGGGGAGCTCAGGCACTGTGAACACTGGAGATATTAGCTCCAGCACTGCCAGTCAACATGCCTCTTTCTCTCTCTTTTTCTTTTATTCTTTTTCTTCCTGGCTGTTGTGTTAGTGCAGAGGAAATGTACGGAGAAGATGAGAGATGGTGGTAGATGTCTGCTCTGGCCTAGAGGTCCAATTGAATAGTAGTCACTATGGTTAAAAATACATGTTTTTTTTGGAGTGATGGCACATAAGAACCACTTTTGCTTTCCCAAAGAGTCTTTCGATTGATGTTTCTACAGAGAACTGTGTTTTGTAAATGAGAGTGAGAGGAATCTTTAAAAAAAAAGTTTAAAGACAGACATAGTTCTCAGTTCTGGTCCTGGAGCACCATTGCCCTGCATATTTTCCTGTTTTGTTCCTGTTGTAACATGCCCAGTTCACCTCAGGAAAGCTTTTTAATTATTGCTAATTATTTCATTTGTTGCATCAGGTGTGTTGGGGGCAGGAGAAACTAAATTGTACAGAGCAGTGGTACTCCAGGATCAGGATTGAGAACCACAGTGGTAAAGAACCTCCACATAATGTTAAGGTTATACATAGAGCTGGGCGATATGGCCAAAAATGTTATCATGATAAACAAAATTCATATATATTGATATCGATACATATTGCGATAAATGTCAAATGATTATTTCTTGTAAGTTTGAAGGCAGATTTTTGCTCCTAGGTGGTTTAAACCACCCTTTATGGTCAGAACACGACAAACACTCGCCAAACAGCGCAACATTTCACAAACCTGTAATGGGAGAGTGGGAGAAAGTGTCTGGTGAGCTGTTTTTACCAGTTTTTGTAATAGTCATAATTTAAGAAAGAAAGCATTGTTTTTAGCTGTCTGGTGACGAGGGCTCAGCTATCCCGTTACAAATGCTAAACCAGGGGCCCGAAAACTGCTAAACTGTTCAGTTTACCATCAAAGTCAACTTAGTACAAACAGCAAATATGATCTGTCTCAGTAGGTCAGTGATCACACCACCTTACTGCCATCAGTCCTGCAGCATCCATGTCAGAGCACATCACTGTATTTAAACACCAGCTAGCAGACGACTGGATTTCTATAGTATACAGTACAGTATATTCTATAGTAAAGGTAGTATATTCTATAGTAAATGTTGTATATTCTATAGTAAATGTTGTATATTCTATAGTAAATGTAGTATATTCTATAGTAAATGTAGTATATTCTATAGTAAACTATAAAACGAAATACATGCAACACCAGTGAAACAGAGTCCTCCTTTCAGGTATGTTTAAACTAAAAGTGGTGCTTTTGTGTCGTGCTTGATCTACAGTATCATCAATTCGCCGTGTTGTGTGAGTGGCAGAACTGCTTCAAGTTAGCAAGCTGCTAAAAACAGCTAGCCTGGAAAGATAGCGTTCTCCCACTTTCTAGTGCCTCACAGCCTTCCTCAGTTTACTTTTGTTTACATCAGGGCTGTAACTGAAATGAACCCACTTCTTTCTTTCACTTTCATTGCTTGGGAATGCACTAATACTTAAATAACTCTCTTTGACTTTTGATTGTGATTTAACGCTGCTAAAGCTTGTTAGGATGTACGGAAAAAGGTGCATTCTGGGTCTGACCTCACAAATGCTCTTCTGGATGAATGGGCAAAAATTCCCACAGATGCTCTCCAAAATCTTATATAAAAATCTTCCAGAAGACTGTAAGCTGTTATAGCAACAAAGAGGGACCAACTCCATAGTAATGCCTATGGATTTAGAAAGGGTCGTCATAAAAGCTTCTGTAGGTATCCTAATACTTTAGTACATACAGGGTGGGCCATTTATATGGATACACCCACTGGCATACGATGACCAACCCACTTTTACAGGAAACTGTTCATCTAGGAATGCTCGGACCTGACACCCATAATGTGGTGGTGCACCATCTTGCTGGAAAAACTCAGGGAACATTGAATGGCCCCCAAGGTCTCCCGATCTGACCCCCTTAGACTTTTATCTTTGGGGTCATCTGAAGGCAATTGTCTATGCTGTGAAGATACGAGATGTGCAGCACCTGAAACTACGGATACTGGAAGCCTGTGCTAGCATTTCTTCTGCGGTGTTGCTATCAGTGTGTGAAGAGTGGGAGAAGAGGGTTGCGTTGACAATCCAACACAACGGGCAGCACTTTGAACACATTTTATAAGTGGTCAGAAACTTGTAAATAACTCATGAAAGAATAAAGTTACGTTAAAACCAAGCACACCAATGTGTGAATTTCTTGTGAAATTCTCAATAAGTTTGATGTGTCACACGACCCTCTTCCCACTGAAAAAAATAAAGTTGGATCCAAAATGGCGGACTTTAAAATGGACGCCATGGTCACCACCCATCTTGAAAAGTTTCCCCCTCCCATAAACTAATGTGCCACAAACAGGAAGTTAATATCACCAACCATTCCCATTTTATTTGTGTGTATCCATATAAATGGCCCACCCTGTAGAAGTATACTTCCACAGTGCGTAGTTATATGTCGTCCAGTCATTTCTTGTGGGGCAAGAGCAGCCACTGTAACTTTAAAAGTAACATTAGTCGTGTTTGCATCTTTAATGTTAGCTTAGCTAGTAAGCTATATGGATGCTACTTCCTTTTTACCTCATGATAATTGTTCTTTTACTAAGTTGTTGCTTATGAAATAAAAATGTTAAATATGTGAAATAATCTGTTAATAAATATGCTTATGTTGTGTTAGGGCTTCAGTCAAACTGAGTTATACCACAGCAACTTATTTTTACTCTGGTTTTAGTATCATTAGCTTCTCTTCCTCGCAGCAGTTGGAAGTTGCGCTTGCTGTAGCCAAACCAACAGCAACCAAATAGCAAAACTAAATCTGCCTGTCAAGAGAAATTTATTTAGTGCTGCATTTTTAGTCGGCTAGGCTAATATAGCTTAGTAAACTCTTAACTGGGTGTGTTTTAATGTTCAGCCCCAAGCCAGTTTCTCATAGCTGATGCTACTTTTATAGAACTCAAGGTAAATGTCATGTTTAACAGGGACTTTTGGTTCCATTAAGTGCTCCATTTGTCAAGACAGGAACATAAACGTTCAACACAGAATAGTATTTAATAATATCACTTTTAAATCTTCAGATGTCCTCTTACCTTTTTTAATCTGATATAGATTGTATCTTGAGGTATAGAAATGATAACCTGTACTTCCAGATGTAACCATACGAGCTTAGCTTTTGTTATTTCATTAACTGGTTAGTTTTTATCTTTTTTCCACTTTTCTTTTTTTCTTTATTTTAAGTTGGAGTGAACATGGTGGAGTACCTTCAAAATAGACTTAGGTGTCAATGCCATACCCCTACATCCTGTTAAGTTTGCTATATTTTTGTGAAGATAAATGAAAATTCACATTTGCTTCTAAAGATTTGTGTCTAAAATTTGTTTAATATATGCTATTGCAAATATGTGTTTTTTTGCATTACTCCATCTTAAATATATTTAGAATTGGGCATATCTATAGTTGTGTTAGCCCAAACATTCATGCTTTATTTATGTAGTGTTTTTATAAGAAACATTACGATGGTAATAACCCATTATTAGATAAAGTTAACCCACTATTCAAGTCAATATGAACCAGAATATGGGTTAAATTAATCCAATTTGCTGAGTTAAATGACCAACTCAACTGTCCGGGTTAAATTTTGTGGTGGACAGTAAGAAAGTACATATTCCTCATTACCATACTTAAGTATCATTACTTTTATGAAGTATTTCTGTTTTTTTGAGACTTACTTTCACTTCTCTGCATTTTACAGTAAAATATCTTACTTTTTATTCCACTACTTCCTCTGAAAAACTGTGAAGTAAAAACTATATTTTCCATAATGTACAAAGGAATATGATGCATTTTCAGAAGTAAATCAAGCCAATTCTTTCATCTAAATACAGCCCCTAAATACAGAATGTTTAGTCATAACTTAGTGACTGTGACTAGACCTGGGCAGTTCTGACAAGCTTTCAGAATTACAGAAAATGCTGTAATGTTTTGTGGAGTATTTTTAACTCAGATACCTGATATAACAGGAGTTTGGAGGAGTAAAATTTTACCAATTTCCTAAACCTGGTGTGTCCAGTCTTATTCTTTTATTCAAGGGCTGGTGCGTATGCAGGTTTTGAAGCTGTCAAGCAGGAGCTCACCTGATGAGTTGCTCAAGACTGATACCACCAGCTGTTTAAATAAGTAGAAAACAGACACAAGGGGAGAAATGTTGGATCGTTGGAGTACCTCACAGTACATTTACTTTTTATTTTTTACTACATTTAAAAAGCAACTACTTTTGTAGTTGAACTCAGGTAGAAATATTTTATTCAGAGGTGAGAAGTAACTAGTTACATTTATTTAAATACATGTACTTAAGTAAAATAATGATGGATTTGTGCTCTCCTTATTATTTTCAAATCATGATACTTTTACTTCTTTTCAAGTATATTGGTGAGTAAAAAAATTGGTGTCTAATTTTTACCTCGTCTCATTTTACACATTCATATTTAGTTTCTAATTTTATTTATTTATTTATTGTTTTGATTTACTTTCATCATGTCTTGATGATGATTATATTTATACTGCTTTGTGATTGGTCACATCTCCAGCTCTGGAGCTTCAGCATTGTATTTAAGACCAAAAGAATTGTAAAAATTGAAGAATAGAGTCGTGCAGTCTTCAGTTCCTATGCCGACAAATGCTGGAAAAGTAGTTACTCAAGAAGATTTTCGGCTTGCTACTTTTGTATTTGTACTTAAGTTTTGCTTGCGTAATAATTTTACGCAAGTATCAGTACTTGTGCTTGAGTATTGATTTCGGCCACTCAAGTCACCTCTGCTTTTATTTGCATAATGCTTTATTAAGGGAGTCTCTCTGGATTTGTGTGCTTTGTCTTCCACTGCTTAGATTAATCCATCTTGTGTTCTTGTGTCAAATAATGACTCAGCTGTGTGACTGAAAACAACACAGACTCAGTTGCTTTTAACTCCGCATTTTTTAGAGTGTAGAACCATGAAGTCTCATATGGGAACCTTTGTTGTGAGTGAGCTCATATGTCTTAGATACTGTATTTCTCTCATTCAGGATGGTTGACAAGTGGTTGCTTGCAGCTTAACATTGATGTTTGTTTATGTATCTGAACTTCTGTTTGGCACTTGAAAGCGTCAAAGCACAATCCTGCACAGGCACTGTCTCTCATCCTTGTGTCTTCGTTGTTAGTGGTAGAATATACCCAAATGTGCACTAACACACAGTATTTTTTGCAGTTAAGACCAATCCCAAAACCATTCATCTCTATAACATCCCGTATATCTCTCCTCTTGCTGTTTACTTCCTTGGCCAGCTCCTGTAATAATGGGCCAAAGTCTACAACCTGTGCTTTTTTAAATGAATATTTGGCAGAGTACGTTGCTGTCCTCCAAAAGCACTCCACAGGCTCCACATGCTGATTGTCCTCTCCAGGCCTCCGTACTGAGAGCCATCCAGTCTAGTACATAAACAAATCAATCAACACATCCTCAGTCTGTTTGTGTGAGTACCTCAACGCTACTGCAAATGTTTACACAATGCAAAGTATTAGAGCACTTAACAGACACAACAGACAAGCACGCATAAGATCCACTGCGTCTGTACAAGAGATACTTAATGCAAAGCACTCTGGGTCTTTGTAGACCTGAGCTACTGCTGACGGACAGGCTTCCTCCTCAGCTCCATGTGTTTAGACTGCATAACCATGTCTTGGACCATAGCAAATTATAAAATTTTAAGATCTGCTCCAAATCAACTTGCTCCCTAGATTAAATGAAAACTAAAATACGATGAAAGTCAAGCTTCAAAGTCAACTTCTTCAAAGTTACTCCTTCTTAGTGAGTTGGCAGTGATTAGTTAGCAATTTACACAATACTAATTTATCTTTTAAAACTCCTACTGGTCTCACTTAAAGTATTAGCCGGACAGAAACATCCATTCATATGCAATGTTTTTGTTTTTTAAAAAAGTATTTTTAATGGTTTCCTATGTCTTTTTCCAGTCAAGTTTTCTAGAATATTTGAAAGGCTCTCTATGATTTGTTACTGTTCATTTAAAGGGAAACAGATTTTTCAAAAATTCTGCATAATTAAATGTTTAAGATGTGAACTAATCCATTCAGAGTAGTTTGGTGCAGAATGCATAATTGTAGAGAAACTTGGTAAGTAAGAATTGTTCACAGTGGTAGTGATAGGAACCAGAGGCCTTTAAAAGCTGCATCACAGAAAGATACTACATTAAGTGGTTATGAAAACTCAGCCTGATGTCTGAGACATTGCATTTTGGCCTAAAAGGTATTTTAATTCATTTATTCTTATCTGTTCATGGTGGAGGGATACATTAAGGGTGTTCTAAGGCAAAATAGTCCTCAAAGAAAACTCCTTTTTTCCCAGATTTACCACTATTTTACCATCATCAGTTTTACATATAAAAACCTCAGAAGACTTGTATAGGTTGATGGGTTGGGATGTTAAATATATTTGTGTTACAGATGTCAGGACCTCTGGTTCCTAGTACCACCCCTGTAAATAAATCAGATACTCAGTAAGTCAGTAAGTTTCTCTAAGAGTGAACCATTTTGCATCAAACCTCTCTGAATGACATTGACATTTCAACCACTGATTTATCCAGACATTATAAAAAAGTGGTAGAATTCCCATTAAATGGGGCCATATTACAAAAAAAATTCCCCTGATTTCCCTCGAGTATATAAACTTTCAGTTTCAAAACATACCATTCCCTCTCCGATTTTTATTGTTTGGCCTTTTTAAATTCTGATTGTTCAATGAACTACCACAATAATCAGTAGATTGCTCAGTTACAGGAATGTGGGGCACAAAGCAAAAAGGAGCAAAGTGTAATTTGGATTTTTATGTAGTTAAACAGGTTCAAGTAGAATGAGCTTTTAATCAGCTTCTTGTATTCCAATGGCATCATAATATGACCATTTCAAAACAAATGAATACATATTTTTCATGATTCACCTTAAAGAAACATTTTTCAGTTACTAAGCTTTAAGTATAAGTCACAAAATTCACCCTTGTATTATTTTAGTTATCTTCTTGGTGCCTGTAACAGCACCGTTTTGTAGAATACATTCACACGTACAGTGATCTCAGTGGAGTTATTTTTAAGACATTGTTACAACAAAGCATTTCAAAGTAAAATGTTTAATATAATGGGTGTTTAATGTATTACAAACTTAGAAATAAAGGTTCTGTGTACATATTTTGTTCATCAAGGTACAAACAATGTAAATGTACAAGAGTACAACAGTGATTTTAAGGTCCGGTTGTGTATCTTAAAGTTTTTCCAGGTGAGAAAGTCATACTTGTACCTTTTCATAACCAAATGTTTTAAAAGAGAGCAATAAAATAAAAGGCCTGGAGACAAGATGGGGTGTGTGGAGTCAATACAACTTGGACAATATAATTTCAGTGGATTATGGTACAGTTATGTTTCCTGGCTAAAGGTACTAAGACATACCCTTGAGGGTCCCACCCCAGTGACAAGAGGGGTACTGCCCCAGTGACCGTTTTGTATATTCTTTTCTGAGAGTGCAGTGTGCAAAATGTTTGGCAAGATTTCTGACTGTGCTCAACTGATCCTATTGTAGATTTATAGTAGTAGTCATATATATATATATATATATATATATATATACACACATATATATATACCAAAATAAATGCAATAAATTCCAAAATTATGATATTTAAACAGTCCTAACAATGTCATTTCATGGCATACAGTGCATCATTGTGTTGTTTAGGCCTTGCTTTTAAAAAGTCTTATATTTATTGTGCAGTGAATGGCAAGGGCAGTAAAAGATAAAAGCCAGAATCAGAGGTTAATGTAGTCCAGTAGACGCTTCAGACAGGGACTCCGGGCAGTATGAGGCTTTTGTTTCGCACTGTTTTGGTTATTTTGTATTTGAACAGGATTTGGGTGATGCTAAGAAGCTGAACTGGGTTTCCTGTGTCAGAAGTGGACGGAGACAAACAGCCTGTGTCCCATCCGCCCCGACACAATCACAGCGGAATCTCTCCGCTCCCCTCACACGACACACCGCTCGGCCTCAAAACACCCCAAAAGTACGCCCTTTGACCTACTCTGTCCCAGATGCATCGGGGCTCCATGTGCTCCGGTTTAGATCTTAAAGGCATGTTCCAGCGTTTTTTTTTTGTTTTTTTAAAACCTAAGCTATTTGCTACATCTATAATGTACAGTTACCACAGAAAACCTTTTGAGTCAAAAGCATAAAACTCTCTGTAAAACCCTCAGTCAAAACTCCAGTACCTGATTATTGACTTCTGTTATAAGTGCTTTGAGTCAAAAATTTTCTCCACAGTGTCAGTGTTTTTTTTTGAGTTTGCATGCTTAAATAAAGTGCTCTTTCACTTTGTCACTTTGCAAGCCAGGTTTAAAAAGGAAGCCTTTTCTTAAACAAAGTTATTGGCTTTAGTTCAGTTATGGAGACCCCTGCTGTTGGGAAGAATAGCTACTAAGAGCAAGGCATTCCAAAGCAGGAGTTAAGGCTACTCTCCTTTACAAGCCACTGCTTTTGGATCAGCCTCCGCCCTCTGTAGCCTTAAGAATGAATATGAATGCTCGGGGCAACACTGGTCTACAGTCAGTATCTTGGAGCATTCAGCTCTGGTGTGAACTTGTTCTTTCCTGTAGGTGGCAGCAGTTGCTGTATTTTAGCCACAGATCTTACAGTGGGCTCTCCAGACCCCAACTTGAGAGTGAAATATGTTGTCTTTGGTTTCAGTTCTCTCAGAAACACATACTACACACTATAAGAATGTGCCTCTTATCTAAATTTCAGGGATTGATAAGACATTCGTTCACTAGAATCACTGACCATTTGCAGTTCTTTGTTTTAATTAGGTAACAGGTTTTTTTATGCAAAGGGTTTTGTTGATGTCTAATGTTACTGACCATTATGAATGACATAAAACCTACCTGTGCTGTTCTGTAGTGCACGTATATATAAATAAAAAAAAAAAATAAAACACACACACACACACACACACACACACACACACACACACACACACGGTACACATTGTATGAGATATTAAATGGTGAATTTTCAGTTAAAGCAGGTTTATATTTCTGGTACTGCAAATCAGTAGGGCCAGTAGAAATGGAGTTTGTGTGTGTGTGTGTGTGTGTGTGTGTGTGTGTTTGTGTGTAAACCTAGCAGCATTTATGAATCTTAACTGGCCTAAGGAGTCCCTCCAGGAGCCAGACGGATACAAAAACACACGCAATGGTCCCTTTGCCATTTTTACATTTCCCTTTAAATGTTCTTGGCACTGTGAGTGAATTATTTTAATTGGAAGCCTGGGCAACTTTTGCCTTTTTTAATCTTGGTAATGAATGATGCTATTTATTCAACAAAAACTACCCAAAGCTTTTCTGCCTTATCGCTGTTTGTTAGTGCATGTTTACATGCAATGCATTTGATGACAAATTTATTCAGACATTAAAGCAAGGTTCATTTGGGTGCGTATAAGATGCAGACACAATGTCTGAAAACAGTCACCAGGAGTGTACTTGTTTTGATAATTTTGTGTTGAGATGGACATTTGAATGTTGGGGCAGTTCTGGCAAAAAAAAGGTGGACAAACAAGGCTTTATACAAATTCTGAATAAAGGGAGAGTACATTTTTAAAATGCTCTTATCTGAGAATATTGAAAATGGAATTTGGAAATGATCTTGGTATTTTTTTTCCCATCGCATTAAATAGATTATCGGTTTTGATTTGTCATCTTTTTTTGCGCAATGGATTGTACAGAGCACATTGTCCAGTGATACCATACAATTATGCTAATGCAAAAGGGTGCAGAACTGTGGAGTAGCCTGCTGTGCACACGCAAACACACACGCGCACATGCATGCACACGCACATACACACACTGGGATGAAGCTCAGGGTAGATGGATGAAAGTAGTGCTATTGTAATTCGATAGATGGTTTTTGCCAAGATAATCTTTCCTGAACAGATGATCATTTTGCTGGCAAATTTGATTGAGGGAGAGAATGAGAGAGGGAGAGAGAGAGTGACCAGGGATTTTCAGGAAGATTTAAAAGCCACATCTGTGTGTCTGCAGAAGGAAAGAGCAGGAGCCAGCTGTAGCGACTACATATGCATAGACAAAGCATATTTAGCACACATATTTAATTGTCTTCTCTCTGTGTTTCAGATCATACGTCGTCTTTTGACACTCTTTCCCACTTGTGTGTGCCCTCTGTGCCCTTGTGTTCTTCAGTGGCATCTGAGTTGTTTCATGATTTATTGCTCCCTCTAGTCAGCAGAACGTTGGCAGTATAATCCTCAGCTTCAGCCCGTGTTGCCACAGAAACATCAATAATATTCTTGCTCGACAGCATCTTAGTGCATTAAAGTGGTCATATGGAGTCACTCCCCCTCTCTCTCTCTCTCTCTCTCTCTCTCTCTCTCTCTGTAATGCATTTCTCTGTAAATCCTGGGGAAAATAGCATGGTGCTGCTGTGTGCAGGGAAAGGAGTAGAGAAGTCCAGGAGAGACCCAGCAGTTGCTCACAGTCATAACACCTCTTCATCTTTTTCTCTCAGAGACACATATCCCTCACACCCTTGCATTGTAATGATTTTGCAACAGTATTTGGAAAATCAACATTTGAAACAGCATGTTGATGTATCCATGATATAGGCATTTGACGTTGTCTTCATTCTGTAGTTGGCGTCATGCCCATACTAGAAGCTGTCTACGTAGTTTTTCTCTAAGAGGGGAAAGGAAAGTTTTTCATATTTTGCCTCTTCAATGAACTCAAAGTTCGGTGGATCTAGTGATTCAGAGGAAAAAAACTATGTCGGACAATACGTTTTGTTTACCGCAGGCTGTGATTTTTGAAAGCAGCATTTATTTTCATTCATATGAAGCTTTGAAGGAAAACTAAAGAAAGACATGGGTAACTTACAATGTCAGGACCAACACAATGCTGCTTTCTTTGAAAAGAATTATATATTATTTTTCTTTTTTGCAAGAGCCACGTTTAATTTGTAAAAACGGAATGGGTTAAGCCATTTCTTTTTGTTTACTGAGGTTAAGATTAGGTTTAGGTTTAGGGTTAGGCTGAGAAAATTCTCTTTATAGATAGATAGTAATGCACAGAACTGTGCAAGTGTCCAGAAAATGAGGAAAATCAGTGAGCAGCCCTCAGGAACTTCTAGGCCTTTGGGGAATGCTGAATGAGTTGGGTGAAATAAAAAAAAAACAAAGTTTGTCTGTAATTTTTAATTTTGTTTTGTTTAATAGAATCGTCATGCTTGTTATATTTAAACTCTCCAGGTATTACAGTAATATTTATTTTTTAAATAATGTTAACATTTGTGACAATCTTGTTTTCCATTGTTAAGTTTTGGTTGAAAAAAGGGAAAAGTTCTTGAAATGACCAGTGGAAAATTATCCAATAGTTTCTAGGTAGACACAGCCTAGCTCTCCCATTGGTAAGGACTTCAGGACAGGGCTGCATTGGTTATGCTTTAGTTTGTGTTGAACTCTTTAATGAGTCCTTAGTTTTAAAGCCTTGTGTTAGTAAATTCTGTTGCACAACCAAACCATAGTAGCTTAACTATTCATT
The DNA here is from genome assembly GCF_015220715.1 of Pygocentrus nattereri. NCBI lineage: Eukaryota > Metazoa > Chordata > Actinopteri > Characiformes > Serrasalmidae > Pygocentrus > Pygocentrus nattereri. The sequence continues at coordinate 30,903,449 of NC_051215.1, read as the reverse complement.
ATAATGTCTCTTAAAGCTAAACATTATCACTTTCACATGAAAATGATGAGTTTAGAAGTATTCAAGTGTTCAGCAGTAAACTGTCCTGGATTGAAATATATCTAGCATAAAAAAGAACTATGCATACAGTTTTTTCAGTTTTTGAATTTGACCCAGATAAAACTGAATGCCTATTGCCGTAAGTACCGAACTAGAACTGTGGTTTGAAAAACTATATTTTTGGTGCTGTTGAAACCAACATCATTAGAGCTGAACATAAACATAACAGTGCACAAAGCATGCAGCAGTTGGCCTTAACCAAAAAGGAATGCAATGCTTATTAACTTTTCTTGTTAGATCCTGCTTTTTAGTTTCCCTCAACACTTACTGCTCAGGGAGAGGTGCTCAATGTAAACTAAGCCCAATGCAAAAATGTGTTTGTGTGGTGCAACATTTGTTGATTTAGTAATAAACCTAAACTTAGTAAACATTTATACTACAACTAGCCTACTGATGAAGGTATGAACAGCTGGTGCAACTGGCCTCATGGGCTGGATTGAAAGCATATTTTAGATTAACCCTTGTGTGGTTACAGGTTCCAGTGGTAGCCTGAATAATGTGTTTCAGTCACATGTTAGAAATGGAAAACAGTGACAAAGACTAAAACTGCTATGACATAAAATATGAGTTAATGTCTACTTCAAATGAAGCATGAAATGCTTTTTACAAGGTTTGGATGTTCATATTAAATCTAGAATGGTCAAAAAGTGTTTATATGGGCTGGTTAAGCAGTAAAATAGTACTGTTTTTTTTTTTTTTTGGTTTTTGACTTTTGAGTTTTGACATGGTTGCCTTTCATGCTGCTCAGTTTCTAGTTCTTTCCACTCTAACACTCATCGCTTATCATGTGTGCATTCCACACACACTCTTCTCTCTAGTGTTATTACAGTATCTGTTCTCTGATTATTGTAAGAACACACACGCACACACACACACACACTCCCTGTAGGGGGTGCGTTGAGGCTGGTGGAAGTCATCATTGTGGCAGCAGAATTATTCTGATTGGACCCTCTGATTTGTGACCGCTGCTCATCAGAGCCAGGGGTCCGACTCAGCTTTAATCAAATGATTTGATCCCACCTTATGATTCCTCCACCCGCCCCCCAAAGTGGTACAATCTCTCCTGCAGTTGGATGCTCTGGCCCTGATGAGTCCACATGGTAAGCGTTGAGCAGAGGATGCCAGAACAGTAACACCAGGATAAGAGGACGTGAAGCGTCACTCAGCAGAGTGATGATGATGATTTGCACTGAAGGGGAAATGATTGTTATTGTAATGGGGATTTGTGTATGTGTGCTTTAGAATGCAGGCCATAACTCAACAGTGAAGAATTCAAACAGAAGTATCCACTTTCTAAGTGCAGAAACAGTGATGGTGTATGGAAAAGTGAGTGGAAAATATGAGAACCAAATATGTCTGATTTATTTACACATAGACCTTCTCTGGATTCAAACCTTAATTCTCAAGTGTGAGGCGACTGACTGAAGCCTTTTTAAGGAACACAAACACCAAATTCTTGTTTTGTGTCTTCCTTTCTGTCCATCCTTTGCTCCCTCTTTTTCCTTTCTCAGCCATTTCCCCATCCAGAGGACCTTTTCATTGGGATATCGTCACAAACATGGGTGCACATGCTAAATGCACTTACTCACTCCACATTAAAGGCATAATTTGAAGCCATTGTTCCATCCTAATCTCTGTTGGCAACTTCTGTAGCATATGTCTGATTACCACATTGTTTCTGTTCTTTTACTGGCTGCAGAAAAATACATACACATTATTGTCTGAGGTAACTGACTGTATGCTACAGATTTAGTAGATAGAGATTAGGTTTAAAAACACTGAAGTATTTCTTTAATAAAGGACTGCATTGATTACTGCATCACAGCAACACTAAGAATACTGAAACCTCAGTTGTGAATTCTCAGTTGTGTTCAGCATCTTGCCACCATAAGAGTGTGTATTTTCAGAAATGTGCCATGTTAGTGTGGATGTTTTATATGTAGACTGCCCTTTCTGTTACACAGGTAAATCACCAAAACATTACAGCATTGACTATTTTTACTGCAGCAGCAGTTGATTCAAATATATATAAAAAACTCAAACTTGGCAATACAGTTCTTTGCTCCATATCTGCTCTTCCATCTCTGTGATGGCTGAAATAGAGCAGTACCTTTTGAGCCATTTAGCGTTTGTCTTACAAACTCCTGCAATATGCAGTTCATGCAACAAAAGTCCCTGGGCATGTACAGTGCTGCCAAATATTAGAATAATAAGTTGGTATTTACACCTTTCCTTCCATTTTCAATCAAAACAATGTCAGATGTTTTGAGCATCCTCTCAGAAAACCCCACTTGTATTACAACAAAATTACTTGGACCGAAAAATATGTAAATATGTATTTCATGCACATGTGGAATTTCTTTGACAACATGCACACCAAAAAAGAAAAGGAAATGGACAAAAAAGTTTGGAATGTGTTTGTGATTACTTTGATTGTGAGAAGCAAAAAATGCAACCAACTTGTAAGACTGAACTTTGGAGGTGTGGAAAATATCCCTACAGATTCTTTTGAAAACCTAAAACTGCAAAAAGTCTTCTGGAGAGAACTGAACCTGTATCAAAGGTTCAAAAAATCTAAGTGCGTCTACAGGGTCAAAGCACACACACACACACACACACACACACACACACTGTGCCCTTAGTCTCACCCTTTTTCTCCCGTGCCCCCAAGCACACATACAGCACAGTGTTTGGCTTGCTAGGGCCGGATAGGAAAAAGCAGGGGGTCCTAAACACACTGTAGGTCACACAGATGTCAGTTCCCATTGACAAGCACAGGTTCCTTCCAGGTCATGCAGGCCACATACTTCTTTTTCTACTACTGTCTGTCTGTGTGTGTGTGTGTGTGTGTGTGTGTGTGTGTGTGTTTTCTGTGCCAGTTAACGTGTACATGTGTTCATGCATATTTGTGTTTGTAAGAGGTTGTATACTTGCATTGAAATGGAAACATTTGTTAGAACACAGATAAACTATTCATGGCAGGTAAGATTAGTTTCAATTTAATAAACTCAACTTTGACAATTTCATCAACATATGTTTGGTTCAGATTTCATGTTTGCCTTCTGGCCTGTGTGTACTTCCTCTTTTGTTTTTCTCATTTTACTTTATTCTTCCTACTTCCTTTAACTGATGGTCTACCTTCCTACAGACTTTTGCATGAACCTTAATTGATTCTGTCCACTTGATTATTGCTTTTAGATGAACCTGGTTTGATTTGAGCTGGAGATGAAATCTCCAGGGCAGAAAATCTTCAGGAGGAGAGTTTTTGACCACTGCCTTAATGTTTTTTTCTTTATTTCTACATAGATACTTCATAAAACCTACATAAACACCTATGACTGCTTACCAACAACCTAATTATGTATTACTGGGCCACAGCACGAAAACAACCCTTCTGCTGTTAATGAATATACTTTGACTATCATGCTGCTCACATGGACCACTGAGCGTACTAATAAAGTTTCTGTTTAAGTGGAAGGGCTGACAACTTATGTTCTCAACTAGAGCTGGGCTAGTCAGCTAGCTAACAGGCTAAAAGGTAGCCAACAGCTTAAACTACTCCATCAATAATATTACAGACTTGTATAGAAGTACTTACAGACAGAATACTTACAGTATGATTAACTGTAAAATGACAGTATAAAAGTCTAAAAAGAACACCCTCCCCATGATAAAAAGTGCCTAGCCTGTCATGGCTTATTGGTTTAAAAACACTTATTTGAAGCTTCATTTCCAAGTAATTGAACTTTTTTTTAAGAACACTATTATTTCTTTGAGAGAGAGCCTTAACCTGTGAAAGGTTCAAATACGCAGCGTTAATTTGACAGCATCTACATAAAATGTCATGCCATTTTGGGAATACTGTCATAAGCTCTTAATAAATACTCAAGTGTTTTTTTTAATTCTTCAGTCCTTGCACATGTGTTATGAAGGGAGCCCTCATATAAAATGTGTATAATCTGGCATGCTGTACACAGTTGTGTTATTAGCAACACACCAGTGTTCACAAGGTGCATGTGTGTGTGAAGATAAGAGCATAGAAAATATCGAAAGCTGTCACTGTTCTTGAAAGGTAACATAACAGGTATGCTAGGACAGGATGTGGAGTTGTGTTCTGTGTCAGACTGCATTTTGTCCAGCTGCAGCCAGTTTCAGACTCTATGCTCTGTGCATGCAGATAAAATAATGTGTAGACATAGTTGCTACAGTTTTCCTGCATGTATTGCAAGGTAAGATTGCTGTGCTACAGAACAGTTTTGCACTGACACAGATACGCCCAGCCTCCCTCAGTGTAGACATCCTGGGCAAATCACAGCTCTTGATGACGTATAGCCACACATACACATGCAAACAGTTGTGGTCCCCTCTCACCAGCTCTGTTTTCAAAAACAGATCGCAGATAGCTCGGGCTGGGGAGCGAGCACTTTGAATTAGTCATGACTCTGGACTTTTAGAGTGCTACCGTCTTAGAAGTGTGTGTGTGTGTGTGTGTGTGTGTGCGCAACCTGCATGTTAATCCTCTCTTCTGTGCCCCCTCCTTCATCCCTCGCTCAGTATCATCATGGCTGGCTGAATAATTGTAGTGGAGGGACTTTTTCAATGCATACGTGATTGGCTTTTCCGGCCTGTGTGGAGCTGGTCTTGCAGGCAGAAGCCAGACAGCTATTCCTTTCCCCTCTCTCTCTCTCATCATCTGCTCCCCCTCTAGCTTTCTTTCACTCTCCTTTACTCTCTTTCCCTGTCTCTACTCTTTCCCAACCTCTCTTTTACTCTCTCTTTCTTCCCCTGTCTCACACTCTACCTTTTGCTCTCTCTCTCTACCTCTGTCTTATTCTTTTCTTTTCAGTCCTTCTTTCTCTCCCCCCAAATTACTTCGGCACTACAGTTTCGTTGCCACTCAGTATCAGATTTCAGTCCCTAAGTAATCAGTCTTGTTAGGCTTTTTGATTAGTGTTCACAATAGTCACTTCCAGCACCTCGCATTTCTGGTTTAAGCCACACCTGCTATTAGTGTGTATTTCAAAAGATGGTACTGAAAAAAGTATCGTTCGGGAATTCAGTATCAAAATCAAGGTATCGATATTGGTATTGTTATCGAAAGTATTGGTGGTAGCCATAGTTAGATTATTGCTAATAATATTTCTAGGCTTTCTCATCACCACGAAAATCACAGAGGACCCACATTTCACTGGATGGTTCTAAAAATAATCTTGTTTGTACATGGGATGTTCAAGTCTGTGTGGAACCTTTTTAAAGTTTAAAGAACATCTACATGATGTAATGTTTCCCCAGAACCACACACACAAGTTGAGAGCAATTTAGGGAATTTTTTTGCTCTTGTTGTTATATATATATATATATATATATATATATATATATATATATATATATATCTTTATATACACACACACACATGCACGCACACACACATACACACACACCCAGTGGGGCAAAAAAGTATTTAGTCAGCCATTGATTGTGCAAGTTCTCCTACTTAGAAAGATGAGAGAGGTCTGTAATTTTCATCATAGGTACACTTCAACTATGAGAGACAAAATGAGAAAAAAAAAATCCAGGAAATCACATTGTAGGATTTTTAAAGAATTTATTTGTAAATTATGGTGGAAAATAAGTATTTGGTCACCCACAAACAAGCAAGATTTCTGGCTCTCACAGACCTGTAACTTCTTCTTTAAGAAGCTCTTCTGTCTTCCACTCATTACCTGTATTAATGGCACCTGTTTGACCTCGTTATCTGTGTAAAAGACACCTGTCCACAGCCTCAAACAGTCAGACTCCAAACTTAACCATGGTCAAGACCAAAGAGCGGTCATAGGACACCAGGAAGAAAATTGTAGACCTGCACCAGGCTGGGAAGAGTGAATCTACAATAGGCAAGCAGGTTGGTGTGAATAAATCAACTGTAGGAGCAATTGTAATAAAATGGAAGACATACAAGACCATTGATAATCTCCCTTGATCTGGGGCCCCATGCAAGATCTTATCCCGTGGGGTCAAAATGATCATGAGAATAGTGAGCAAAAATCCCAGAACTACATGGAGGGACCTGATTAATGACCTGCAGATAGCTGGGACCAAAGTAACAAAGGCTACCATCAGTAACAAACTACGCCGAGAGGGACTCAAATCCTGCAGTGCCAGGTGTGTCCCCCTGCTTAAGCCAGTACATGTCCAGGCCTCTCTGAAGTTTGCCAGAGAGCATATGGATGATCCAGAAGAGGATTGGGAGAAAATCATGTGGTCAGATGAAACCAAAATAGAACTCTTTGGTAAAAACTCGCCGTGTTTGGAGGAAGAAGAATGCTGAGTTGCATCCCAAGAACACCATACCTGCTGTGAAGCATGGGGGTGGAAACATCATGCTTTGGGGCTGTTTTTCTGCAAAGGGGACAGGATGACTGATCCGTGTTAAGTGAAGAATGAATGGGGCCATGTTTTATGAGATTTTAGCCCAAAACCTCCTTCCATAAGTAAGAGCACCGAAGATGGAACATGGCTGGGTCTTCCAGCATGACAATGATCCCAAACACGACACTCGGGCAACAAAGGAGTGGCTCCATAAAAAGTATTTCAAGGTTCTGGAGTAGCCTAGCCAGTCTCCAGACCTCGGCCCCATAGAAAATTTGTGGAGGGAATTGAAAGTCTGTGTGCAGCGACAGCCCCAAAACATCACTGCTCTAGAGGAGATCTGCAGGAGGAATGGGCCAAAATACAAGCTACAGTGTGTGCAAACCTGGTGAAGACTTGCAGGGAACGTTTGACCACCATAATTTACAAATAAATTCTTTAAAAATCCAACAATGTGATTTCCTGGATTTTTTTCTCATTTTGTCTCTCATAGTGTGCCTCTGATGAAAATTACAGACCGCTCTCATCTTTCTAAGTAGGAGAACTTGCAAAATCAGTGGCTGACTAAATACGTTTTTGCCCCACTGTGTATATATATATATATCGCTGTTATCAGAACAGAACATCTTAACTCCATTTTTAACGTTTTTCAGTTTTTGAAATGTCTGCTGCCCTTTATATTGTATGTAAATTTCATAATGAGTGGACCAAAAGAAACGGCCCAAAATGACTTGGAAAAATGTCTGGTTCCATTGACGTATTTTAAAGGTAAAGTGCGTTTTTCTTCATTTTGCTCATTCGAGGTTTTGTTCCAACAACAGTGATATTATGGATAAATGGTATCAACAATTTTTATGCTTTGTTCTAATCAGTTTAGGAATGCTAAATTGTGCTTAAACTGCAAGAAATGTTATCATTCCTTCTTCCTGAAGTGGACTGACTTGTTTTTAAATCCTTTTCGAAGCGCTGTAAAGTAGGAACATCTGGGTGAGACTGGTTTAGCACAATATACATAACCCTTCCATCTTCACTGGCTGTTTCGTTTACTCACTGTGCTGTCGTTCACCAGCAGCCATGCTAAAGTGCGCAGAAAATAACAAAGAATAAAAACCCTCTTCCCACACAGCGCTTTTGTTTGCGTTTGGCCCGCGATGAGCCTCGTTCGGAGAGCGTGATCTAAATATGAGGTGGCAAAAGTCAATTAGCATGTAAAACATGGCCTGACGAGGAAAAAAACATGCCCATTAACGCCTCAAACACGATGAGTGTGTATGTGTTTATGTTACAGCCTATAGTACACCACTGTACCTGACACACTCGCTTTCTCTCCCCCTGCTCCGTACACCAAGTGTTAGACATAAACACAAGTGGACCTGCTGTTTGCTTTCAAGTGGGTGGAATCAGTGGCATTTTTCAATTGTGGCCAACCTACACATCATCATAAAAAATACTGACACGAATGTGCACACGCGCACACACAAACTCGAGGGCTCAGTGGCACACACAGCTTCCACACTCACCCTCGCCTCCCACAGAGGCTCCTGTAGCGAGTGGGAGAGCGCTTTGCAAATGTGCATATTCTCCTCCAACAGACAATGCACACGCATGCACTTTATTTTCATAAGGCCTCCGCTGATTGCAAAGGTGTTCCACTGAGAGTGTGGAGAACTTCAGAGAGAGAGTGACGTAGAGAGGGGGTGGCACAGTTTGGTGCTTTGGTTTAAATAGGTTATGATGATCAACCTAGCTAAAGACTGGAATGTGCATTCAGTAGGACGGTAACAATATAATGCATATGTGTCAAACTAAACCACTTGAAAGGCCATATTAAAAAATCCCAACAAATCTGAGGGCCAGCGAACAACTATGTTTTATTTAATTTTCAGTTAAATTAGCTATAAACTGAAGTAACCATTGTTTATTCAAAACATGCTAAAATTCCACAGTAAAACATAGGCACTTGAAATATTACATGGACACTTAAACCATTAGAAATTTAAACGTCCACAGGAGCTCATTCTTTTAAACCTAATTATTTGTTTGAACTAGACACCTGGCATCCTTTCTTTGCTGCAAATTCATTAAGACTTGGCTCAATTTCTGAGCTGCTTAGCTGACGTTAAGTGTTTATATTGGCTGAACTGTAGTTAGTGTGTTTGGGGATACGACTGTGTGCAGTTGAGTAGAATTGAGGTGTAACAACTGATAATCTGTGTGCAGTTGAGTAGAATTGAGGTGTAACAACTGTCTTATAGGTTGTTAGTGGGGTGGGAGAGCGCACATCATGTTGCACTGCATGCTGGGGACTGTAGTGCAGTGCATTGTGAAATGGGCTGATATTAATAGAAAAAAATTAAAACGCTTTTATGGGTCACAGAGGTTTGTTTCACAAGCCTGATCTGGCACATGGGATATAATGTGCCATATCCTAGTGAGGTTTATTCCAGCATATTGGATTGTGCTGTATCACATTGTCATGTTAGCTTATGGGATAAGTTGTTAACTTGGACCTGACATACAGCTGTATGCAAGCACTTGAACACACCTGGTGAAAATATGTGATTTGTCGATTAAAAGGTTCTTTAGAAAACACAGAATGGTTCTTCTATGGCATCACGCAAAGAACCCGTCAAGACAGCGTACAGCTTTAGTTTGAGACACTGTAAAGCACAGCTTTTGTTTAAAATGGTGTGCCTCAATAATTTTTGAATGCTCTAATAAACTGGAAGTGGAAACATTTACATATTGAGCCTTTGCCATATTCGACCAAGTTGAAAAATAACTTTGGTAAAGCATTACAACTCTAGTGTTCAGACAAATTTTGGTGTTCACCAATCTGAACGTGTTTAGTGTTAAATAGACTTTGTGGTTAACTGTGAAAAGAACAACGAACCAACTATACAAACAGAAAAAGAAGCAAAAACAACCAACATAAATGAATAAAAAAGTACTTTTCACATCGTGCTACAGTCAATAGTGCGTTTGTCCGTGTTTGACCAAAGTAACCTGTAGACATAATAAATGACTTGATAGACGGAATATCTTTTGTTGAATGTCAGCACAGAATCCGTGTTACAGGCCTTACTCTGCAGGGCACATAATATAAACATGCTGAACTGTTGTGTAGGGCTTGGCATATATTGTGTATACTGGTTGTATACTGGTATACCATAATATTGACATACCATGCTTATCAGAAATTGATATGTTTTATAGTTAATAAGCATTATGTCCATAATAAAAGTCTTATAAAACATTGTGGTCCCACAATGTTGCTTTTTTTTTCTTTGGACTTTTCAGGCCCTGACAGGTAACTGCATTGAAAGAATCTGTCGATTTCAGTTTGCTTTGAAGGAACAATTCAAAATCCATAAATAAATATTAAGCTTCCTTACTGTAGATGTGGTTTCTGTCTAATTGATGTTTATAGTGCTCAGAGTAGCATTATATAGAGTGCTCAGAAAGCATGGAGTCATTAACTTAATTAATACTAACATATGTATCATTAGTATCACCCAGCGTTACTGTCCTTTACTGTAGCTTCGGCTATTAATTACGCATACATACAAAATTTCATACAAAATCTCTCTGAATTGTTCACCTGGATCTTAACAGAAATAGAAATTGCCTAGTAACATAATGTACACACTATAACAGCAATGCCATCTGTGTCAAAGTCTTGGTAGACATATATGTCATATACATGAAAAAATATGCCATATATGACAAATACACAAATAGTAGCACTGAGAAGAGATACCCAGGTTTCTGTGAACAACTTCAGGGCTAGATTATTTTCCTAATTGAAATATCGGAAGTGGAAATATTTATCCAGAACCTTTTAGGAAAAGCTTAGTCATCTTAGCAGGGGATTAACAAGTAGAGATTTCGGACAGTGCCAGACTTTTTTTTTTTTTGGCTCCTCTGCAAGGTGTGTCATTAATTGAAAGGTCTCCCTACCCGGTCCACCCCCCCCCACCCCAACCGACGTGTGTGAGGGAGTGTTAGGCACCTGCCCACTGTAGCAGCCCACACCAGCTGGCCTCTTTGTGTCCAAGGCACAGTCAATTAGGCAAGACCAGAATGACCACAAATGTATTTGTTTGTTCTCTTAAGAGATCGCTCTGTTGACGGGGGGGATCAGTAGTGTCTTAACTATTGTGTATCCTTTTAATGTAGGCCTGTTGAGTTGAAGTAAGATTTCCCCTGAGGTGGAGAGTGATTTGGTGTGTCTAAGTGAGGTGACGTTGGGGATTTAGAGACCAACGTCTGCAAGGAATCTTGATTCTTTATACACAATGCACTCGCGCGTGCGCGCACACACTTCAGCCTCCATTCTTACACCTGAGTCAGTGCTTAGCTGCCTGCTGTTGGGTGTGTTGAGACAGAAGTTGCTCAGCAGGGGGTTAATATTTGTCCAGACGTGGAGTCGTTCTGCCCTCCATTATCCCAGCCAGCCTTTCCAAACCCCACATTAGCTGCCAGGTGCTCCCCCTCACTGCCTGCAACACCTGGGCCACCAGGCTGCTGGACCACTGGGCGAACCAGACCACTCCCATGTCCTGAAGAAGGAGGACACTAGAGGAGGGCTTTTTAAGGCTTTAGTGCTAGCACTATAAGGAGGGTGTCTCACAGTAGGGGTGTGGGGGCTGGTTTATGGGGCTCAAGAAAGTCTTTTCCATTAAAAAAAATGGCATAGTAATTCGCCATGAAGTGTGTAACTTTTTATCCAAGAAAGATTCATGATTCTTTAGTGCCACACAAGAATGGTGGTGGTAGTTGAATTTTGTTTGTACATGTAACACAAAAGCAGCAGAAACAAAAAAATATAATTTCTAGAATGCAAATCAGGAAGACATTAGAAACACTAAGTTGTAAATAATGACATAAAATATATAGAAGTGTAACTCGGGAATGAGTTGAGCTGTGTATAGCAGGCTGAAGCAATGCAGTTAGTCAAGTTGTACTTTATTAGGCAATTTCACAAAGGATAGTCATATTTTATTGCATAATAATGCTCAGTGCAGCAGCCAGGGATGTTTTTAAGAGTAGCCTGATGTCTTTTGTGCCTTGTCCATGGGCAGCATGGCACACTTGTCATATCTAGGACCCTGATGCTGACAACTCTCTGGTCCACAGCAAAATCACCAGCTAAGAATCAATGCTGAGATTCAAATCAGTAAAAGTCTGGTTTCTGCCTAAGCTCAGCATAATATGGGCAACATTTCAATAGTGGAAATTGAAAGAACCAGTAATGTAGCAGTCACTGAAGTGTGGTTAGAAGATGAGTACCCTCACATTCCAGGCTATGTAATATAGTTCATATTCACATTTATATCAACTGCTGAGTAATCAGCACTCCATCTTGTACCACGTCTATCATTTTCTAGAAAATAACAACCACAAAGGGTGTGTTGAAAAGAAAATGAGGCAGCAGGTTAAATGAGTTTCATGATTTGAATAAAATCATAAATTAAATGAATCAGCCTTGGGTGGACAAATTAAACTCAAATGAACGACATGGTCATTGCAGTGTGTGCATGTCCACTACAGTTATAGGAAAATGCATGAACATATGGAATTGGAGCTTTCTGTGTGCTAACATGTTTTCTATGACTGTATAAAAGAAACAAAATACTGCTTTTATTGTCTATATTGTTTTTGCACTTAGATTTTGAATCAGAAATGTGGCATGCTAGAAAAGCATTCATCTCAGCTAAAGCTAATGACGCTTGTTTGACGGATGAACTCGATCCTGTAGGTGAACTGTTTTATGACAGACAAACAATGGGACCGGTTGCACCCAATCAGATTCCATTTTATTCAGTTCCAAAGTTAAAAATCTTCCACCAGATGTCCTTTCAGAAATCAAGGTGTCTTGTACAAAGGCTAAGATGAGTTCTGTGGTGGCTCAGGGCAAAATCTGTTAATGAAGTCACTCAGTTCACATGTTTTTTATCGTCTGTAAGTGGGTAAAATATGAGTCCGCCAGTCCACTGCAAGTGGATTTGGCATCTCTAAAGTGCTGTAAGAGAACAGTAAGAAGTGATTTTTGAAGCCCCTTTCTTAATGTACTTGGTCAGAGTGATTATACACATGACAGATCTTATGTGGTATCACATCTTTATCTTTTGCTGCTTTGATTATCAAAAATATTTGTTTATCAGTTTCATCATTTCAGCCTTTCTTTGTTGCCAATGTGGGTAGAATGCATGTTGGATTAACTGAAAATAGAGCCCAGTCAGTGTCAGCACATCATAATGATGGTGAGATATGTAACAGTACACTTAAGCATTCATGGAAAGGCCTTACAGTAGCACTCACATTTCCTCAGAGGGTTAAATAAAAAGTTTGTCATTGATAATGTACAAACATATTTACAGTGGTACAGTGTTCAGTGACGCTAGCCAACATTTTTCCATGCACACAAATACAACCCCAATTCCAATGAAGTTGGGACGTTGTGTAAAACAAATAAAAACAGAATCCAATGATTTGCAAATCCTTTTCAACCTATATTCAATTGAATACACTACAAAGACAAGATATTTAATGTTCAAACTTTTTTTTGCAAATATTCACTCATTTTGAATTTGATGCCTGCAACATGTTCAAAAGAAGTTGGGACAGGGGCACGTTTACCACTGTGTTACATCACCTTTCCTTTTAACGACACTCAAAAAGCATTTGGGAACTGAGGACACTAATTGGTGAAGCTTTGTAGGTGGAATTCTTTTCCATTCTTGCTTGATGTACAACTTCAGTTGCTCAACAGTCCGGGGTCTCCATTGTCGTATTTTGCGATTCATAATGCTCCACACATTTTCAGTGGGAGACAGGTCTGGACTGCAGGCAGGCCAGTCTAGTACCCGCACTCTTTTACTACGAAGCCACGCTGTTGTACCACGTGTAGAATGTGGCTTGGCATTGTCTTGCTGAAATAAGCAGGGACGTCCCTGAAAAAGCATTAATGGTGCCTTCACAGATGTGCAAGTTACCCATCCCATGGGTACTAACACACCCCCATACCGTCAGAGATGCTGGCTTTTGAACTTTGTGCTGATAACAATCCAGACAGTCCTTTTCCTCTTTGGCCCGGAGGACGCAATGTCCATGATTTCCAAACACAATTTGAAATGTGGACTCGTCAGACCACAGGACACTTTTCCACTTTACGTCAGTCCATCTCAGATGAGCTCAGGCCCAGAGAAGCCGGCGGCGTTTCTGGGTGTTGTTGATATATGACTTTTTTAGATGGAGCGACGAACTGTGTTCACTGACAGTGGTTTTCTGAAGTGTTCCTGAGCCCATGTGGTAATATCCGTTACAGAATGATGTCGGATTTTAATCCAGTGCCGCCTGAGGGATCGAAGGTCACAGGCATTCAATGTTGGTTTTCTGCCTTGCTTACTTGCAGAGATTTCTCCAGATACTCTGAATCTTTTGATGATATTATGGACTGTAGATGATGAAATCCCTAAATTCCTTGCAATTGCATGTTGAGAAACGTTATTAAACTGTTGGACTATTTGCTCATGCAGTTGTTCACAAAGTGGTGAAACTCACCCCATCCTTGCTTGTGAACAACTCAGCCTTTCAGGGATGCTCCCTTTATACCCAATCATGACACTCACCTGTTTCGAATTAACCTGTTTACCTGTGGAATGTTCCAAACAGGTGTTTTTTGAGCATTCCTTAACTTTCCCAGTCTTTTGTTGCCCCTGTCCCAACTTCTTTGGAACGTGTTGCAGGCATCAAATTCAAAATGAGTGAATATTTGCAAAAAACAATAAAGTTTATCCGTTTGAACTTTAAATATCTTGTCTTTGTAGTGTATTCAATTGAATATAGGTTGAAAAGGATTTGCAAATCATTGTATTTTGTTTTTATTTATGTTTTACACAACGTCTCGACTTCATTTGGAATTGGGGTTGTAGTAAGTCCTACATTTGTGGAGTGGTGAAGGTCTTTAATTGTGGGCAAACCTGGGGTTCAGAACAGGTGTGCTATACAGATGCAAGTATTAGACCATTAATACATCACAGTGTGAGGGTGAGTGTGTGCCCATTAAGGGGGGGGATCAGATGGGGGGAAAAAAAAAACTCGCCTCCATTCTCCTGACAGAATAATTCTCTTGCTCTGACGGGGGTTAAATCTCTGTACATTAGCTGAGACAAATTAATGAAATAATACAACACTGTGTAAATCAGAAAATATGCTACGCAAATGTGAAAGCCTCCCCCTGCTAGCTTTCCCCCCCAAAGCGACCAGGCCAAGGGCAGAACAATGGCTGGCACTCAGTAGAGACAAAGCATTTCATCAGTGGGGTTAGATCAGACAAGGCCTGTCAGTAACGCCGCAAAAAGCTGCTACAATAGTCTGCTAATCTCCTAATCCACCCAAATTATGCCCAGCACCTTTCAATGCTGATTGCACAGCTGGAGAGGAATTATAATCTCTTGATGAGTTTTGACCAGTGCTCCCCAGACATGTGTTCAAATGTGGTGCAGAATGTAACTGTTTGGATAGTATGGGTAAGTGCATGTGAATTAGTGAGGGCGCAATGTTAGAAAATACCACATTCACACATTTCAGAGTCATTCCCATAATTAGGAAACAGTTTTCACACTATGACCAAATTTTCACACTGTAACTCCAAATACAAGCAGAATTTCAACAAAACCAAACTACATAATGTCTGTTTTTATTGAAGTTCACACTCTGCTATCGTGCCTTCTATACTGTAGACAAATAATACTAATGTCTTATGCTGCATTTACATGTATCTGGTACAGCAACAGACTTGAACACTGTCACTTATTCATTTAGCTTCATTCAGTGTTACAAGTGTGTTTCCTAAGAAACCCAGCTGAAATGCATGTTGCATAGTCAAAATTTATGTAATTGGTGCTGTGAATATTTTAAGTAATCATAAAAGCACCGTAGTATGTATAATTGACCATTGAAGGTGTGTCGTCATTCTGTAGTTAGCGTCTTGCCCATATAAGGAACTCTGTGGCTAAGATGGTTATCTCTATGGCAAAAAATTTTGATTTTCAAAAATCAGTACCTTCACGCCCTGTGGTGAACATAATGGTTCCAAATCCGATATGTTTTGTCCTGCATGTTTTTTTTCCCCTGAATGCCACTTCATTGTCTGTATTATAAGGTCTTTAAGAGGTCAAAATTCGGCTATTGCCTCATGAAAGCTAACACAACTGTACACTGAATTGACATCATAACACTGGCAACCTCACCAAAACACCCCAGTCAAACCAGGAAGCTTTGTCCACTGTAGTAGTTTAGTTGCTTTGTCAGTGGTAGAGTACATTAGGAATAGCTGGTCTTAATGTACAGAGGACCTTTTTATGTGTACAACAGGGTGGGAAGTTTTGGGATGGGAAGGGTGGGAAGTTTTATTCGTTATTGCAATAGAGAAATCCGGCTTACACCTGGAGTTGCTTTTGAATGTACTAGAGCTGTGTAGAGCCAGTCCAGAGAAGTCAACAGCCTGGACGTTGTTGAAACATTGCGTCTATTGTGCATAGTACAGTCTTAACTTGTAGTTGTGGAGGCAGCAATGAGCAGTGATTATTCACAGTGGTTTGTCAAAGTATTTCTGAGCCCCGTGTGGTGATGTCCATCACAGAATCTTGCCGGATTTTAATGCCTTACTGTCTGAGGGGTTGAAGATCACAGACATTTGGTTGTGGTTTTGGCAGTGC
Organism: Pygocentrus nattereri; assembly: GCF_015220715.1. Lineage (NCBI taxonomy): Eukaryota > Metazoa > Chordata > Actinopteri > Characiformes > Serrasalmidae > Pygocentrus > Pygocentrus nattereri. The sequence goes on along the minus strand of NC_051215.1, from coordinate 30,887,256 downwards.
ACTTTATGCACAGAGATTTCTTTTCATTTCCTGAATATTTTGGTAACATGTACTGTTAAAAATCCTTAAATTATTTTCATTTCTTTGGCAAAGTGTCAAACCTCAACCCGTCCTCGCTCATAAACGACCATCCTTCTCCTGGATGTATCTATTTATTCTCAAGCATGATTACAGCACCACTTTTAACCTTTTTTCTGAACATTTAACAATGTTTCCAGTCTTATATTGACCCCGTCCCATTTTTTGGTTCAAAATGAGCATATGTGTACAAAAACTAATGAAATTGAGAAAATAGACAATTTCATATCTTGTCTGTGTACCTTTTTTGTTTTAATACAGGTCAAACTGGATTTATCAGATTTACGTTTCATACCGTTGTATGTGTCTTGTGTCACCTGTCTGCTGTCATACAGAAACGACAAGCTTATTCTTCTTTTCTCAGTCTTCATATGACCTTCCACTGTCTGTGTGCAGAGCCCATCTCAAAGATTGCATTGTTTCTTGCCTCAAAGATACACCAAACAACAGAAACCACAGGCCACTCAGGCCTATCACTCACCCTCAAAGAGTCGTCTCAGAATCTTGCCCATCTTCGTTTCACCCAAACAAGAAAAAACAGTAAAAATGTTTCACAACGAGAGAGAGACAGGACAATGCAGGACAATGAGAAGGCACTTCAATAATGCAGCTGGAAGCTGCTGAGTGAACTAAGAGGCTAGATACTGGACTTTAATTTGAGGCTATCAGATAGAAGCTCAAGGGGAATTAAAATGGCAATTTCAGAGGGCTAAAGGATGCGTGACGCGGTGGGGTTGCGATCCTAGCATTCATTCGGAGGAGGAGGGCCAACCCTGGATGAAAGACGACCATGTCACTGTAACAAGCGTTCTGATATAGTGATCAAAGGGAGGGAGATGAGAAAGCTCAGCGTTTGTATTTCAGAATTTGCATGCAGTGGAATGGCCTTTACCATAATTGAAACTCACAGTGAACTAAAGAGGTTGCTGTCTCCTAGCTTACTTGTTTGCTAAAACAACAGATAAAACCATGTAAGCGATGAAATACACAGATAAAGTCTGTCAAAAGCTTTTTAGAAATTGAATACAATTGAGCATATTTTCTATGTCTGTTAACAATAACTTGTGAGTTTTGTCCTTGGTGATACTACAGCCATCTGTGACGGAGTGCAAGAGAGCATAATTGTCCTCGCTCTCTCTGAGTGGGTAGGATGGCCCTTCTACTTTCCTGTCATTCAGTGCAATGTTTGTTAAGTAGTGTAACAGATGTAGCAACTAGTGCTCTCCTCCAAGCGTATTGAGCTATCCGAAGACATTGCATTAGCAGAGGTGACTTGGGAAGACCTACTTTGGCGCTACTAAATTGGGGATAAAAATTGAGAAAAATCAGAGAGATCAAGACCAGAGGGCTTATCTTACTGTAGCCTTGTAAACATATTTGGGTTAGCTCAGTGATAAAGAAACATATATGCATACACACTTTCTTCCAGAATTGGGTAATAGCTGTTTATCCTCCCTTTGCTCCTTGGTCATCTGAGAAGGCTTTATATTAGATGTTAAAGCATTGCTGTAAAAATTTGATTGCATTCAACCACAAGAGCATTAGTGATGTCAGGTACTGATGTTGGATGATTAGTTCTGAATCACAAATACCACTACTCTCATCAAGAGCGAATTACAATTTTGATCATTTTTACACAGGTAGGCAAAGGTAGTGTTAGGAGTTTTGCTCAAGGGCTTATTGGTATAGTGTAGGGTGCATATACAGACTGGGATTGAACCCCACCCTACAGCGTGGAAGGCAGAGGTGTTACCCACTACACCAACCAGTAAAGCAAATTATAGACGCTGAAATTATAGAAGTCTGTGGAAGCTTATAGAAGCTATAAACCAAATTATGGAAACTGTGCATAATTGAACACCAATGTTAGCAATAAGAGCACCTTTGGTTAGGTAATTAGAAGGTCTCACTGTATACTTTGGGATGTATAGTGTAGCAGTTATGAGCAAGAATTTAAGTGTGGGCCCATGACACATTCTTAACGCTGGAATATCTTCGTTCCATAAGAAGCCTTGGAGGGGATGGAGATAAAAAAAAAAAAAAGAATTCGAGCGAACCTTTTGCAGTTCGTATGCACGTTTTCTTTTATTCGTGGCCATGATTTCTTAAATCGTTCCCTTGTTTTCTTTTTAACGTGCGCATGTTTTCTTTACTTCATGGGTACGTTTTTGTTTATTTGTGATCTGCTAAACTTGTCATTTGACTGGGGATATTCAAACATTTGCATACAAGTGTTATGTATAAATAGTGCAGCTTTATTTATTTATATGTATGTGGCTGTTAGTAGAATGTGCTTGTATGTAAATACTATATCTTATTTGTTTGTATGTAAACAATTTGCATTTCTGCATAGGCACAAACAGGCATGCACACTTATGTGGTGGTATGGACATCTTTGTGTGTATTTGTTTGTGTCGGCATGACGCTGTGCACTCATCCCTACAGGTGGACTGCGCTTGTCATGCTGCTGCCTGGTGTCTGCCTATTTCGACGTGTACAATAGAGAGCTGAAATGCTTTCAGTGTGTGTGAGTGACCCTGGCCAGTTCCGTACCACCACCTCCATCTCCACTGCTGATTGGGCTGCTTTCAGGGCGTGAGATTGGGGAGAGCGTGAACGCTTTTCTCCTCGTGATGTTTCCATACACTCCTTTCTCTGGGCAAAATGAGTAGCGGCGCAGGGAAAGACCTCATCCATTCTGCGGCTGGCCCCTGCTGGACCTTCAGCCGGCCCCTTGGTCCTGCACCCATTTGCCAAAGCTGTACTTCTATTCATATGGCCATAATTGGGCAGCATTGGTTAGCTGGTCTTGCGGCAGAGGGGCAATGAGGGTTACAAGGCGCTTTTTTTTTTTTTTTTTTTGAAGGGGGGAGGTGGAGGGCTGGGGGTTTGGTGGACTGTAGGGTGCAACTGTCTCACACACCCACACACACAAATGTACCACTCATACATACATAATCCACATGACTTTGTTGTCAGACTCCTATCTATGCATTGCTCTACCTCTCCTTCAAAATAAAACAACACACACACACACAAACACACCCCAACACACCGTCTGCTGCTTTGCCTTTTGCAGCTGCATTGTGCAACTTATCAGTCCGCCTTGCAAAACGCAATAGGATGATAACAGTCAAGCAAGCAACAGTGGATGTGGGTGAGTGTCTCTTGCTGTATTTGTATCTATGCACATACAGAGAGGTTTGTCTGAGAGGAAGGAGTTGGGAGGGGTCTAAGTCTGCTTCCTTTGTTTAGTGATGTGCCTCCTCTCACTCTTATATAGACTATGGAGTATGGAATTTAACCTCTTTGCACCCTTTTTGTGATCACAATGCAAACATTAAGATAAGAGCAAGATTGTAGCTTTAGCACCTGGGATATAGCAGATACAGCACTGTATTAAGCACTATTCAGGCAGGGTTCATTTATATGGGGAGGTGGGGTGATGTCATTTTACTGGTGTTTTTCAGTCATTTTAATCCTGTCTAAATGTGCCATGTCAGTAATTTTTATGAACTGCACACTCAGTAAAGACTTTGGTGCCTTTCGCCAACAACATAGTGAAAATAATTTAGCTAACTACATGATCCCAGGTTGTATTAATCCTGTGTCAAGATGCCAGTAAAACACTATAATATTCTGTGAAAAAGAGTTTCTTAGGTATAAAGAAGCATTTACTTGTGTTCTCTGTGACTAAAATCAACAAATTTTTCTTATTTTTATCCCCCTTCCTTTAAAGTGTCACCTTGCCTCTTACAAGGGGTAGTGGTTGAATTCTTCTCCTATGAAATGGTGCAACCCTCAAATAAAAAAGATTACTTCATTAACAGGCTACTGGTGGTAGCTGTTAGCGACCCTGCCAGTGATGGCAGAGGAGCAGGAACCCCAGTGATCTCCCACCCCAACTCTTTGGTGACATGAAGCAGAAGTCAGTTGTTCGCTAGGTTCTTGTCCAACCTGTTACCTGTTTCACCTTAAATGGAGCAGCAGTCACATTCTGGCGCTTCAGGCGTCAGTACTGCTGGACTGTTTAAGGTGGAACAGGAAATTTAGCTAGCTGCCAAGACATCTGCATACTATTAGCAAAGTTTTATGCTTATGAAAAAAATCACTATAATACATTGAAACAACATTAAACTAAGAAACTAAATTAAACTAATTTTGTAAGGGAGAAAATTCTTTCTTTGGTCGCTTGCATAGCCATCTTGCCAGTTTTTGATGGTTTGACATTTTCTTTTCTGGAGTAAAAGCATTGATAATAAATCACGTAGCACCTCCCATCACTGTCATTTAAACTGAGATTTCTTGCTCTGTGTGAATTGGCCATCAACATTACAGATGTCCTGTGGTATTTTACAAATAGTACTTTAAGCACCTTAAATCTTGGAAATGGTAAAAAAAACTGTTAACAAATAAAATCTGTACTTTTTCTTTTACTGTTATTTGTTTTTATTATAATATTAGCATTTTCTGAGCAATAAGTGATATTACTGCCTATACTGGCTTTTTAAGTACAGTTTTTTTCAGATGCTTAAAACTGTACTGGACTGATATTTTCTTGACCATAAGCACAAGTGGTACAATTTTAAAAAAGGTATCTTAATGCAGAATCCGATCAATCCAACTCTTTTCATGACCTTTAAAAAACTGAATGCTCGCCTGCTGCTCACCATGGTGACACTTTAGGCAGAAGCAATGAAGGAAAGGCAAGATTGCTTTAAAAATTGGAGATTGATCTGTAATTTTAAAATTTTTTGTTAGATATTTTGTAGATTCTGTTAATTGTATGATGTTTCTTAATGTGTCGGTTATCAAATTCACAGTTAGTTGTTTGTTCTTATTTGTCATGGATAAAATTATTCAGTCAGCCACTTTCTGTGTGAAGTAGTGTGCTGAGAGAGCCAAGAGTGAGTCTTGGGAGGTGATAATGCAAGGGCAATTTGGGCCAAAGTGGGTTGAAAATACCACTGCGTCGGCAGATTTTGAATTTGAGCATATAACACATCACTGAGCTACACTTACACCTGCATGAAAGTGGGGCCCTTAAACTGCAAATGGCCTGTATGTGGGCCTGTGCTTCAGTTCCCTGCTCTTAACCACAGACATTATACATTCAGAAGTATCCAGACACCCCTTGTAATCAGTGAATTGTAATCTCCATAGAAAGGGTTTGACAGTAGAATGGGACACTCTGGAGCAGCAGGATCTGAGCCTAAGGTCACCATGTCCAATGCTAAACATTGCCTAGAGGGGTGTAAATCCCCTCAGCATGGCCTTTGGAGCAGTATAACTGGACTGATGGAAAACTTTGGGATGAGTTGTAGTGGCATTTGTGATCCAGACCTAATCATCCAACATCAGTACCTGACCTCACTAACTGTCTTGGGGCTGAATACATTAAAATCCTCACAGTAATGTTCCATTTAGTGTAAAGCCTTCCCAGGAGAAGTTGTGTGAGCAGGTTTCTCTAAATTTAAATTATATAGGACATATTATGTTCATAGTATTTGCTGGATAATAAAACGTATGATTGATAATTCAATTGTAAAGCTGAAGAATTAGGATTATCCTCTTTTCCAGTCATGCTAGCATGTTAATGTTTGTTAATTTCCCTGTCGTTTGGCTCTCTTTATAAATTGGAACACAGACAGTAGGGTGCACTCTGGAGCCCTGTAGCCCCTCCTTCTGAGTGTAATGTCTCGGTGAGGTCAGTGAGAGGTGAGGCTCAGGACCCTGTTCTGCCCCTTACTCTTCTCACTGTGGCCTTTTGCCCTTGTACCCTCATGCCACATCACAGACTCCAGCTCCCTCCTTTCCCCAGACTCACTGCCTTCATTACACTGCTAATGATGTGTTTACACCCCTGTATGTTATTAAAGGCTAACCTCAGAGCACTAATGACTGGGGCTCACTTACACACAGACACACACACACACATACATACACACACACACACACACACACACTAGAGAAACCACTACTTTCATGGGAGGAGAAGCAAAGGCCTGGAAACACTGAGGTTTTAGAGTTTCCATAGACATAACTTCAGTATATGATATGCATGCAAGCAGTGTAGTAAGGTTCCAGTTATAGTTTGACAGGGATATAAAGGAAGGACAAATGAATGGAAAGGACAGAAATTGGTGTGGCTGGTTTCATGAGACCAGGCATGATTTCATAACAGGATCTGTTGACAACCTTAGAAAGTTAAGGGCTTTGAGATGGGCAATAATGGATACTTATTAAGGTAGGAGCGTAGTGAGTATGAAATTTCAAAACCAACCCAACACCTTGGAAGGTGGGCAAAGGTGCGCTCGTCAAGTCAAGTCAAGAGGCTTTTATTGTCATTCCATCTATGTACACAGTGGAGTGAAATTACGTTCCTCCGGGAATAACACGGTGCAACAAGGAACAAAAAATACAAAATGTGAACGTGCAGACATACAGTGCATCCGGAAAGTATTCACAGCGCTTCACTTTTTCCACATTTTGTTTTGTTACAGCCTTATTCCAAATTTAATTATATTAATCTTTTTCCTCAAAATTCTACACAAAATACCCCATTGTGACCATGTGAAAAAAGTTTTCTCGAGAGTTTTGAAAATGTATTAAAATTAAAAAACAAAGAAATCATATTTACATAAGTATTCACAGCCTTTGCCATGAAGCTCAAAATTGAGCTCAGGTGCATCCTGTTTCCACTGATCATCCTTGAGATGTTTCTACAGCTTAAATGGAGTCCACCTGTGGTTGATTGGACATGATTTGGAAAGGCACACACCTGTCTATATAAGGTCCCACAGTTGACTGCATGTCAGAGCGCAAACACCAAGCATGAAGTCAAAGGAATTGTCTGTAGACCTCCGAGACAAAATTGTCTCGAGGCACAAATCTGGGGAAGGATACAGAAAAATTACTGCTGCGTTGAAGGTCCCAATGAGCACAGTGGCCTCCATCATTCGTAAATGGAAGAAGTTCGGAACCACCAGGACTCTTCCTAGAGCTGGCCGGCCGTCTAAATTGAGCGATCGGGGGAGAAGGGCCTTGGTCAGGGAGGTGACCAAGAACCCAATGATCACTCTGTCAGAGCTCCAGCGTTCCTCCGTGGAGAGAGGAGAACCTTGCAGAAGGACAACCATCTCTGCAGCAATCCACCAATCAGGCCTGTATGGCAGAGTGGCCAGGCGAAAGCCACTCCTTAGTAAAAGGCACAAGGCAGCCCGTCTGGAATTTGCAAAAAGGCACCTGAAGGACTCTCAGACCATGAGAAACAAAATTCTCTGGTCTGATGAGACAAAGATTGAACTCTTTGGTGTGAATGCCAGGCGTCATGTTTGGAGGAAACCAGGCACTGCTCATCACGAGGCCAATACCATCCCTACAGTCAAGCATGGTGGTGGCAGCATCATGCTATGGGGATGTTTCTCAGCAGCAGGAACTGGCAGACTAGTCAGGATAGAGGGAAAGATGAATGCCGCAATGTACAGAGACATCCTGGATAAAAACCTGCTCCAGAGCGCTCTTGACCTCAGACTGGGGCGACGGTTCATTTTTCAGCAGGACAACGATCCGAAGCACACAGCCAAGATCTCAAAGCAGTGGCTTCAGGACCACTCTGTGAATGTCCTGGAGTGGCCCAGCCAGAGCCCAGACTTGAATCCGATTGAACATCTCTGGAGAGATCTGAAAATGGCTGTGCACAGACGTCTCCCATCCAACCTGATGGAGCTTCAGAGGTACTGCAAAGAAGAATGGGCAAAACTGCCTAAAGATAGGTGTGCCAAGCTTGTGGCATCATATTCAAAAAGACTTGAGGCTGTAGTTGCTGCCAAAGGTGGTTCTACAAAGTATTAAGCAAAGGCTGTGAATACTTATGTAAATATGATTTCTTTGTTTTTTAATTTTAATAAATTTTCAAAACTCTCGAGAAAACGTTTTTCACATGGTCACAATGGGGTATTTTGTGTAGAATTTAGAGGAAAAAGATTAATTTAATTCAATTTGGAATAAGGCTGTAACAAAACAAAATGTGGAAAAAGTGAAGCGCTGTGAATACTTTCCGGATGCACTGTAGTGTGCAAACAAAAAATTAGACTAGAAACAATAAATATGATAAATTAAACAGATGTTAGACACAGTAAACAGACAGGACAGTGCAGCACCGACACGGTGCTCATTCTGGACATGAGGTAGTGGAATAAGATGCAGAAATATTAACATGCTGTGATCTGTGAGTCACGCATCTGTAGCAGCAATGTTCCAGATAGTGCAAGTAGAGCATCAAAAGAGTTGTGTGTGTAGAGTCCTTGTGTGTTTAAAAACCTGATTGCTCAAGGAATAAAGCTGTTGCAGAGTCTGGCAGTGATGGCACGGATGCTCCGGTACCTTCTGCAAGACGGCAACGGTGAAAAAAGTCTGTGTGAGTGATGGATGGGGTCCACAATGCTAGTGGCTTTCCGGATACATGTAGTGTAGTTGTCCGTGATGGAGGGGAGAGAGACCCCGAGGATCTTCTCAGCTGTCCTCACTATACGCTGTAGGATCTTGCGGTCTGAGGCGGTGCAATTCCCAAACCGAGCAATGATGCAGCTGCTCAGAATGCTCTCCACAGTCCCCCTGTAGAACATGGTGAGGATGGGAGGGGGGAGATGAGCCTTCGTCAGTCTCCGCAGGAAGTAGAGGCGCTACTGGGCTCTCTTGGCTATGGAGTTGGTCTTGAGGGACCAGGTGAGGTTATCGGTGATGTGATGTGGACACAGAGGAACTTGGTGCTCCTGACGATTTCCACAGCAGAGCCAGTGGTGTTCAGTGGGCGGTGGTCACCTCGCACTCTTTGGAAGTCAACAACCATCTCCTTAGTTTTATCTACATCCAGTCTGTTAGCCGCTGCACCTCCTCTCTGTACGCTGACTCGTCGTTCTTGCTGATCAGACCCACCACAGTTGTGTCATCAGCGAACTTGATGATGTGGTTTGAGCTGTACTTTGCAGTGCAGTCGTGAATCAGTAGAGTGAACAGCAGTGGACTGAGCACATAGCCCTGAGGGGCACCGGTGCTCAGTGTGGTGGCGCTGGAGATGTTATTTCCTATCCTGACTGACTGAGGTCTCTCAGATAGGAAATCCAGGATCCATTTTCTGCGGGCCAGTTCAGTTCAGGCCCATCAGGCTCTGTTTTCCAATCAGCTGCTGAGGAATGATGGTGTTGAATGCTGAACTGATGTCTATGAACAGCATTCTGACGTAGGTGTCTTTATTGTCTAGGTGGGAGAGAGCCAGGTGGAGTGTGGTGGAGATTGCAAATTGCAGTGGGTCCACAAAGGAGGAAGCTGGTCTTTAATGTGCCTCATGACAAGCCTCTCGAAGCACTTCACCACTGTTCAACACTGTCCAGCAAGTCTATCATTGATGTAAACTTATTTTCATTTAGAAAATCAACAGAACATGTTATATGACCAGGAGTGATCAAACATTTGCATACAACTGTAGGTTTAATGTGTGGATTTTTGGGTCTGATGTGAGGGACAAAGATGAGTTTTGAGGCTTCAGGCCCTAAAATATCACTGTTTATTTGTCCAGATAGTGAAAACAAATTATAATATGGTGAAATTGATTTTTTTTTTTTTTGGTGGAATGTGTATATAATATTAAGATTCAGATGCCCTTAGTGGCATTTAAACCTCAGGTGTAACCAGAGGAGGATGGGTTCCCCATTTGAGTCTTTGTTCCTCTCAAGGTTTCTTACCTTTCGGGTATTTTTCCTTGCCATTGTCACCATTGGTTTGCTCATGGGGACTTGGACCCTGAATGTTCTGTAAAACTGCTTTGTGACAACACCAACACTTGAGGTGTATTAGAATTCCTGCACAGTTCACGGTCAAATAAATACGCAGTGTAACTGAATATAAATGACAGTACAGCGGAAGAGAGTATTATCTCTCATTATGTAGAAATGTAGCAAATGTAATAAATAGGTGAATACATGTTGAATGATTAAGTGGAAAAATGAATGAGGTAGGTGGTGATGTTACACAAAGGCCCTTAGAAGGCTTGGACAGACAGACATCACACAAAGACTTTGACATAATTATACATTATGTGCACACGGTGGAAAATTATATACATGGCTAAACAGCTTGTGTTGGTGTGAATATAATAACTTAGTGTTCTAGGTTTTATATGAAGTGATTGCGTGTGAATGGCTGTTGTCTGTGAGGCTCAGTGTGAATAGGTTTTTGCATGTCATTCACGGTGCTAATTATAAACATTTTATAAATGTAAATGAAAAAAAATAAAAAAAATCAGATAGGATATGTGGTAATGTTCGTGATTGTATGATTACACGGCAGATGGTGACACTTATACATCACTGTGCATCATATGTGACGTCTTCAGATACCCAAGATCCAGAATGTTGTTTGTGATTTTCACTCACCATTGCTTTGTATGTCTGCATTTTTGAGTGAGCAAATGGCCCCTCACACATGCTCGTGTGTGTGTGTGTGTGTGTGTGTGTGTGTGTGTGTGCGTGCCTGTGTGTGTATCACTTTATAAAGCCTGAGTGAACGCTGGCTGTCCATGCACTCTGAGTCTACATATGTGTATGGTAGAGCGGGAGAGAGAGAGTTCCAGCTCATGTTGATGGACATGTCTCACTTTCCTCTGTAAGCCCCTGTAGGCTGCATCTCAGTGCTATCTCTCTCTGTATAAAAGCCTTTCAACCATGACTGCTGTTAAACCTGCACACACCCAGGAGCAATCCAGCTGGAGGATGAGCCATCAGGCAGAGACAGAGAGCAATGTATGAGACTGAGAGGCAGATCAACCAAAAAGATGGAAGTTACTAAAACCTCTCAGGATACATGAGACCACCCCCCCCTTATTTTTCTTCTTTTTTTCAGTGGTCATCTTATATAGAGCTTTTTCTTAGTACTTCACCCCTCACTTATGAAATATCACAACGGGTCCTTTATGGGGCGCCGGCTCATTCTTAGAGACACTTTTTGTATTTGAAGAAAAAAAGGTACATACTTTTTTTTAATAGAAGAACAAATCTTCTCTGTAGATGTTGGTGTTTCGCTCAGCAACTTTAGACTTACATGCAGTACTATATAAAAGTCAGAGAGCACCTTTCATTTATTTACGTTCTGGTCAAAATGACCATTATGTACAAGTTGGTCATCTTTCTGGAGATATTTCAGAGAAAGTTACATATAAGATTTTATATTTGCAAAATGCAAAGACAAATCAAAGAAGTTTAGTGGGGGGAAAAAACATAAATTAGAGTTCAAACAACTTAATACACTGAAAAATGGGACAGCTAACAACCAGTTTTGACAATAACGAGTTACAAAGTAGCTAAACGTACTGAAAGAATTACTGAAATTTAAATGGGCTTGTCTTTACTTTTCTCCTGCATAAAAATAATAATGGACAGTTAAAGCCTATTGCCCCAATTTCCTGTTTATGATCTAACATCGTCCGACCTCGCAGTGTCAATGAATGAGTGAATCAGTCCGCATGCTCTCTGGGAAATATGGGCATTTTTTTCCTGTTCTTGATCTTGAGGAGTGATGTATGTGCATGTGTAAGAACTCTTAACCACATTAAGGAATATAAGCTCTAATTTTCCAAAGCACCTGATAAAATAACACACTTATATGAAGCTAATTGCGAAAGACCCTAAAATATAAATAATTTTCAGTGACTTGCACCACACTGCTAACAACCCTGCAAGACCTGGCAGACCACCAAAACCGTCCCCGTCAGTTAAACAGTACTTAAAGAATCTACTAGTGTTTTTTCTCTCTGTTCTTCCACTCTCAGTCAAACTAAAGAACCTGATTGTGTTCTCAGAGCACACCTCAACTTCACAAAATAGGTATGGATTACTAGGAGTGAGAGAAGGTGGAGAGAAATATCTGTAGATTTCTTCAAAAAACTGAAATCAAGCCTCCCGTATGAAGAATGAAAGTTGTAATAAAGGCAAAGGATGGACAGACTAAATACTGGAGATATTGGATTATATTTAGTTGTTGAGGTTTCTCTGTTTTCTGCTGTTTTTGTGGCCAAAATGAGAAATGGATAACTTATTTACCATTTTGACTGGAAATTAAATAAATGCACAGTGGTCTCTCACCTCTGCAAAGAACTTTACATACAGTGTTTGTTGCATGCATGCAGAGAATCATTGTCATAAGGAAAATGGAAACGTAAAGAAAAAATGTTTAAATTGTTAATATAACAAGATTTTAGTCCTTGTGAAACAAATGGAAAAATCAAAAGAACAGTAAATCTGTTGATATGTATATGTGAAGGAATTATGTAATGGTGTAATTACATCTAAACAGGATGGCAAAAGACCATGATAACTGTGTTAAGTCTACTAGGAGTTTCTGTGATCTCTGTAAAGAACTGTCTGTCCCAGTATCCCTGCAGAAGCCTGTTTAAATGGCAGTGGGTGAGGGAAAAGTTGAGCACAGTCCACAGGTGTGTAAGAAGCTTTGAGTGGTGTTCGGCTCAGCCGCATATGCTGGAGGGAATTAGCGCGCAGATTTAAGCAAGGCAGATTTGGTGTAGCCAAAGCAGGTGATCCCTATAGCCATCTTAGACTGCAGTGCTCACACTTGATCAAGGGCTGTAGGTGCCTCAGCGTTTCAGAAATAGGATTAGACTGTGTCTGTCTCTGTGTGTTTGGGTATGCTACGCAGAGTTGAGTCTCACAAATGACCTGGTCACTGGTCTCAGGTTCACTGAAAGTTCAGTGTGTGTGTGTGTGTGGGTGTGGGTGTGTGTGTGCGCTCTAAAAAATTGCTGGACTTTGTGAAGTTCTTTTTCAGCTTATTGTGACTGTGAATAGGATTTAGACCCAGATCAGCTGTGCTCTGGGGTAGACTCACTTGCCTCCTGACCTTGACATCACTGCTCTTTAAGTAGAGAGAGGGCATCTGCATGAACATTTTAATCAATGTTTCCAATAATATAAAACCAATTTAGCTGCATTTAAATATATAAATAGCAAGAATTAATAGCTATAAGCTATGTAAGTGTGTGTGTGTGTGTGTGTGTGTGTGTGTGTGTGTGTGTATTATGATGTATTTTGGGGTGATTCTGAACTAGCTGACTGTCAAACTAGCTGAGATTTTTTTGGTGCAAACATGTCAGGTACATGCACTCACACTGTATTTGAATGCTGCTGCTACATGTATAGTGAAATTTCATCGCATAAATATGCATGACTCACTGTGTGAAATAGCTAGTTACCTTTTACTTTAAGTGAAGCACTTAATTTGATTATGAAAAAGAAAAGAATAATAAAAATGAACCAATTAGCACATTGGTGTATAATTTCACACAAATATGATTGTAAATGGGTAATAGCTGTTATCATAAAAACTTACTGTTTTTCTTAAAATACTTTAAGATACAAAATTTATATTTAAAAAAAAAAAAAAAAAAATATATATATATATATATATATATATATATAATATATATAATAACCTGGTTGCATAAATATGCACACCCTTAAACTAATACTTTGTTGCAGCACCTTTGGCTTTTATTACAGTACTCAGTCTTTTTGGTAGGAGCCTATCAGTGTGGTACATCTTGATGTGGCAATATTTGCCCACTCCTCTTTGCAGAACCGCTCCAAATCTGACAGATTGCGAGGGCATCTCCTGTGCACAGCCCTCTTCAGATCACCCCACAGATGTTTGATGGGATTCAGGTCTGGACTCTGGCTGGGCCATTCCAAAGTCTTAATCTTATTCCGGTGAAGCCATTCTTCTGTTGATTTAGATGTATGCTTTGGATCATTGTCGTGCTGAAAGATGAAGTTCCTCTAGAAAGCTTCAGCTTTCTAACAGAAGGCCAAAGGTTTTGTGCCAACACTGACTGGTATTTGGAACTGTTCATAATTCCGTCCACCCTGACTAAGGCCCCAGTTCCAGCTGAAGAAAAACAGCCCAAAGCATGATGCTGCCACCACCGTGCTTCACTGTAGGTATGGTGTTCTTTTGGTGATGAGCAGTGTTGTTTTTGCGCCAAATATTCCTTTTGGAATTATGTCCAAAAAGTTCAACCTTGGTTTCATCAGACCATAACACATTTTACCACATGCATTTATGAGATTTCAGATGTCTTTTTGCAAAATTAAGCTGGGCTTGGATGTTTTTCTTTGAAAGATAAGGCTTCCGTCTTGCCACCCTACCCCATAGCCCAGACATATGAAGAAGATGGGAGATTGTTGTCACATGTACTGCACAGCTAGTACTTGCCAGAAATTCTTGCAGCTCCTTCAGTGTTGCTGTCGGCCTCTTGGCAGCCTCCCTGACCAGTTTTCTTCTTGTCTTATCATCAATTTTGGATGGACGTCCTGTTCGTGGTAATGTCACTGTTGTGCCATGTTTTCTCCACTTGATGATGACAGTCTTCACTGTGTTCCATGGTATATTTAATGACTTGGAAATTCTTTTGTAGCCTTCACCTGACTGATATGTTTGAATAATGAGATCCCTCTGATGCTCTGGCAGCTCTTTGCGGACCATGGCTTGTGCTGGAAGATGTGGCTAAAAAAATGTCAGGACAAGCCTACTAGAAGAGCTGGCTCCAATTTAACATGAGTTTGAATGTAATTGGTTAAATCTGAACGCAGCCACACTCCCAGTTATAAAAGGGTGTGCACACTTATAAAACCACATTATCTCAGTTGTTTATTTTTACTTCACCTCCTTGAAAGATTTCTGTTTGTTTTTCAATTGCATTGTACAGGTTATAGGTCACATTAAAGGTGGAAAAAGTTGTAAAATGATTTGTCTTGTCATTTTTTTACATCACAAAAACCTGGCATTTGAACAGGGGTGTGTAGAATTTTTATATCCACTTTGTGTGTATGTATGTATAAAAATATATATATAAAAAGTTTATATAAAAAGTAATTACGTTTGTCTTATTTGGTCAAATTTTTTTTAATGTAAAAAGCAGTGTAATGTGCAAATTAAGCTTCATGCATCAATGCTGTCATGAAGTAGTGAAATTAATCATTTGTTGTGTTAATATATTAATAACATGTTTGTGTTGTGTAACAGCACTAGAAAGCCCTTAAACACTTCAGTCCCTTAGTCTCGTAAGTACATGAGTTACCAGATAATTTACAGTAGTTATTCATAGTGCACTCTCAGAAAAAAGCACTAATCTGTCAGACCCCTGACTTTACTGGGCTGGCTTGCAAAAGGGTATCTTCAGTACCTTTAGTTAGGGAATATTACTCCACCACATTCAATTCCTGTTTTGTTTTTTAAGTTGCTTTGGCTCCATACACCCTGTCTTGGCTCCAGCCTTTTTATTTTGTTATCTGTTTTAAAGCTTTGCTAATGTAATGGTTTCCGCCGCTGGAGTCGATGCTGCCAAGAACCTCCCATTTCCCACTGCCTATACAGCACTGCACTGGTCCTCCATGCTGGACCTTGTGGGTGGTGGGCCCACATTATCCCCCACATTGCCTTTTTGGGCTGAGACCTGCAACCAGGTACTCGCCGAGGAACTCTATCCCCAGGCCTGGCTCCAGGGGTAAGGCTCCCAGTAAGCCTCTCCTGGACAGGTTACGCAGTCTCTTGCGTCCCTTGGATCAAGTTAGTCTAGGTCTTCACTCCAGACTTGTTCGTCTGGGCAGACCCTACCAGGAGCATACTGCTCCAGACAACTTCGCTCTGAAGATCCCTAGACCCCATAAAGCCCATCCTCCACGACAAGGCCCTGATCCAGGAAGGCCCATGACACTAGCTGGATTAAGCGGTTAAAATGATGAATAAATAAACGAGTAATGTAAAGATTTGCTTTCCTCTGGAAAAGTGAATATGATGAATCTTTCAAAAGGAATGCACTTGGACCTTAAGACCAGTGTTATACCTTTAAGGCTACATTTACATTCTCTGTGGCTTGATGAATAGAATTGTACCTGTACAGTACCCTTTATGTCTTAGGATTAATAATCAAATGACCAAGGGGGTAATGTGACAAGTGATTCCAGTGGCTTTTGAACATGTGTCCTGTTAGCTTGGCGGAATGTTCTCAGAAAAGAGCTTCAGCAGTTATCCAATAAACTGCTGTACCTCGAAATGTTGAAAGTGTGAGCTAGAGAAGACATGAGGATGAGGAGAGAATGACAGGGTTCCTGAGACTGACACACTGAGAGAGAAAAAGAGAGAGAGAGAGAAAGAGGGGATAATGGACAGAGTGTAACTGAATGCATGTGTAGGTGTTGGTGAAGAGAGGATGAAGAGACGCAGAATGAGTGAGAGACTGTAAAAAGGAGCATATGTGTTAGTATGTGTGTCTCAGTAAGAGCCTGTGTGTGTGAGAGAGAGAGAGAGAGAGAGAGAGAGAGAGAGAGAGAGAGAGAAGACAGAAGACAGAGTGAATTTGAGCACGATGATAATAAAGGCAGTCTGTGTCCAGGTGTCCCAGCGGATGACAGATCGCCTGTCTGGGAAGAGTGCGTTCCGTGCGTAAAGCGGTGTGAAGCGGCACTCTCTCTCCCTGACCCCTCACCTCCGCACCCGCGCCTGACTGACACACGCGTCGTGGTAATGAGGGGAAATCAGGCCAAATTAAGCCCAATTAAACACCCATTTACTCTCTCGGCCTGTTCTTTTTTTGGGCCCGTGAATATTCAGGCACGTCAGATGGAGGAGTTAGCGGATGGCAGCAGAAATTGCGGTTTCGCTCGAGAACAATTCACTTATCAGTCTATTCAGTTGGACATTGTGTTTAAGCAAAAGTGAGCAACCTTGCAGTGGATGATCATATTCTGAGCAAAAATCAACAAGGCCGGCAAAGTCTGCCTTCATTGTGTAGAATGATGTCACTTAGGCAGTTGGGTTAATGAGTCATGACCCAAATCTTAGTTCATTGTGTCCGACAAGACAGACATAACCTTCCACCCTGCCCATCCTGCTACTGAAGCTGTAGTGTGTCTGTGTCTGTTTGTTTTCATACATTTTGAAGCAGAGCTGTTTCTGTACATTTGGGGCCTAAGCATCATCATATTTGATGATGATTACCAGCTAGTAATGGCCAAACGGGTAAATCTATGTCAATAGTGCTTTGTAACGCTATGTCAAGTAGTAATGTTTAATTTTATTTCTCGTCTAAAATTCTGTAGCATTTTTTCCAAATTTTCTCTCTGTGCATATCCCTGAATGTATAGGCTACACCTTTTAAGTCTGAACAGAATTGCTACACCACGGTGGAAGGGGAAAATTCACAGAATTCTTTAGCTTTGTTGAGTATCTTAAGTCGTTTGTCTTATACATGTGTCCTGTACACTTGTACCTCTGACCGTCAGACACAGTTGAAAACATTAGTCATTGATGTTCTGCTACCAGCTGGACTACAGCTTGTTTCATGCGCAAGATCTGACCATGGCGTCATCTGATGAAACTGGCAAAAATGCTTGTGGGGCTTGGGGGCCCTAAGCAACTGCTTATATGGATTATACTGTTTATCCTTGCATTTCATGTGACATCACGCTGTATAATAGCTGGTATTTTAGGGACAGAAAAGAGGACTGACTGTGCTACTGTACTAGATACTAGAAGCCTTCCTATTTGCTGTTGATTTACGATAAGTGTAAAGTAATCAAGGGATTTAAACGTTTTAAGGTGGACGACATGGCAAAAATAATATCACAATACTTAAAGAAATGTTCATGATGCATAATGTGTGACAATACTTATTTTTTTCAGACTTTTGATCATTTGAAACAGAGAAAAAAGAAGTAGTGCCATTTTTAAAAAAATGCTTTTTTCCAGTATTTTGCATACTGTGTGGTCCCAGACTGTTGAACAGGACTATTTTTGCTCTCTTTATAATGAAACAAGTATTAAGTTGATGTTCTACAGTATGACAATATGTTTGGAAAGCATTTTGTAATGTATTGTGACCCAATTTATCACGATAATGATATATGTTGTTATATTGCGCAGCGTAATGCTTTTGTTTTCTTTCCTGCATATAACTGCAAAATATATTCAGAATAGACATTAGCTTATTTCAAGATCAGTCAGATCAATCTGGCTGACCCTGATAGGCCTCCTTCATTCCCCTTTATTCAGATCAACCCAAACCTCCTTTGTCTGTTTCACTTTTTACTGGCATATCCCACTCCAGCTGGAATGCCGCTGTGGCATGTCACTTTTCATTTTCAGATGAACTGAGCTGGGCACATATTTATGCCTGTCACCCACATTGTCACACTGGTCTAGTCCATAGAACCTTTAGTGACCATTGAAAGCTAGTACGCTGCTAAACAAAGGCGTTAGCTAATGAAGTACCTAAATACGCTTAAGTATATTGATTTATAGAAGATGAGCATGTTTTGCAGTCATATTGTAAATAAGATGTGGGAAATTAATTTTGCATGCCTATTACTACTTGTTTTTATGTTGCACCTTCATGCCGAAGCAAATTCCTAGTCTGTGAATCCTGTTCATTGACAATGGCAATAAAACTTCTTCTGATTCTGATTCTGATTCTGAAAGATGCCAGTAGTAAGTAACTCGCTACCGGAATATATGCTACTTGAAACTGAGAAGCCAGTGGTTTGTAAAACATGATTTCTTTTTGTGCCATGTTTAACACATGACTTAACCATGAATCATTATATAAATAATTTAAGTAAGATATGCAAAAAAATCTGTGATATTCCACTGGAACATAATCTCTTTCATGTAAATGTGACAGTTACACCCACTGACAAAATGCATTTTTTCTTTAATTGAAAGCATAAAACCATTTATTTTCATCCAGGTTAAGATTAGGGATAGGTTTAGGCTTAGCTTTCGAAAATAGCGAGTTACATTTGGGACATATGACCCCACATCCTGGCATTGTACTGAAACAAATGTGACAGTGTGTTTGTGAGGGAGGGGTGGAGTCTTCTGATTGGCATGTGACAGCGGGGTGAGAGGTCAGATGCAATCAGCTGGGCTATAATTTGTGCAGGAAGTGAATTCAGTGTGTTTGTTTGTTTTTAATATTCTGCACGGGATGAGTAATTCCCTGTGAGAGGGGCTGGGGGAGGACAGAATGACAGGATCTATATCTTTCAGGTGTGTCTGTGTGCGTGTGACCGCATAGTATCGAGGTGGTGTGGGTGTGGGTGTGTGTACGAGAGCTTTCAAAGCCAACTGAGAAAATTGATACTTGCTGAATCTATGCATTTGCTTCTGTCCAATCAGTATGTGTTGAATATCTGACAGTGTTTGTGTTCCCTTCTGCAATCAAATTTTTTTTCATTGCACGTAGCTTGTGTACACATTTGCATTTGCTTGTTTTGTTTGTGTTCTCTTTCTCTTTTAGCGTGTCTCATTCATTAAAGGGCACGTGTCCAACAATATTCTTGCATTTTATTTTCCCCCCTAAATCCACTTATGACACTTGAGTGGTCTTATGAACTACAAACAGTCATAAATCTTTTTTACATTGCCATTTTTTCAACCCTTCTTTATCTCATAGAATTAAACAGGCTGTTTTTGTTATTGTCCCTTTAATGCACATGTAAATGACCTCTGTTCTTGTTTGGCTTCCCTTTTTGGCACCTTTGTTCAAAAACATTCTGGCTTGAAACACTCCTTATAACTTCAGTATGAATGAGCAGGGCTAAACTGCTGTTGGCTGAACAAACGGATATAGGTCAATGTTTGTTAAATCAGTTTCCATATATGGAAGGTATGTTTTGAAGGTTTGAAAGTGTATACATACCAAGCTCTATTCTTTGTTACAAAAATGTAAGCAACATTATTATGTTTTTTTATATGATAAAGGCCTTGTGACACTTTATCCTTTCTAATGTAGTCGCTTCTATGAAGATATTTTTTTTTCCCCCCAAGCAGTCTCTCTTAGCCAATGGGTCTCATTTTTATTATTATTACTTTTTGGTTTCTTGATTTGCCTAATACAGTCTGTCTCTCTTGACTGGCTTCACTCTGCTCTGTTTGCACAGGCTCAATTGCTGGCCAGATTAGGCCAAGAGGTTGTGTTCCCCACAGATATAATAGTGTATAATCAGTCTCTTTTCTTATTCAGGGGGAGGATGCCTTGCACAAATGTCAGCAAATGTTCTCTCTCTCTCTCTCTCTCTCTCTCTCTCTCTTTCTCTCTTTCTCTCTTTCTCTCTCCCTCCCTCTCCCCTCCTGTCACATCAGGTCTTCCTGACAGACTGAAGGATGGCACGGCGGATGTTAGATAAATTACTTTCGGTGATAACCGAATTGCATGTAATGAAATGCATCAGTGTGTCGCCGGCCCCGCTGTCCCAGAGACGAGCGATCAGCTGTCACTCAGAGCCATTGCCACGAGTGGGTGGCGGCTTACATAGAGCACAGTGGTATGGCATGCCTGAAAAGATGGGCACTGACCCGTGTTTGTGAGAAACAGCAAAAGCTTCACTTTGGACTGACTACGACTGGCTGAAGGCGTATTCCTATCCATTTCCTCTTTAATGGCAGTCTTCATAGAGGGAGGATTTCTTTCCAGTATGAAAGATGCTTTTGTCAAGAGTCAAGATACTGAGCCTCTAGCGGTTAAAGAGTTGAACTACAACCAAATAACAATGAAATGATTTATTATTTATTTTTTCTCTTTGAATCCACCTCCTAATCCCATCCATCAACACAAAGCACGCTCATAGAATCGATGGTGCCTGTCGTAGCTTACTAGCAGGGTTTTGTCATACTTTGTTATTTAGATACACATGGTACAAGACGTTATGGTTATACTACTTAAAAGAAAATCGGAATACTTAATATAGACCCATCTCAATAGAGCACACTGAGTAACGTCCTGTTCATAGCTGAAACAACAATTTCACACAATACTAACAACTGTAAATACCAAGGCTGTCGACCAGTTTTTCTTAGGATGGTGGTGCTTGCTTTCAGAAAACTAGCTGAAAGATGTGAGCATCAATAGAGTATTACAATACTGCTCTCTGCCCGTAAAATATTGATTCATATTGCTTGTCAAATTATGATGATATACCGTTAGATTTGACTTATTCAGAGAGATTTTTTGTCGCTTTCATTTGGCTTTTCAAACAGTGCATTACTTAAAAAGGCATTGCATCTAAATACATGTCCAGGAGAAACACTTTATCTCTGTCCAGCTTCAGCCCCTTCACATGTAATTGTTCTTTTCATCTTTAAAAAGTGCTGGCGGTGTTGATTATTGTTGTAGCCTGCTTCTTATGATTTTTTTGTTACTGCACTAGTACTTTGGCGGAACATTTCACTTACCTGGTACTGCCATCGCTGTGCAGACAGAGATGAGTATTGTGGCGTAGTCTTTTTAAGTGACTGACAGGAGGTCAGTATAAGCACAGCGAAGCCCTCCACTCCTCCCTATAGATTCCCAAACAAGGTTTCCTATGCACATAATCCACTTGTGCTCATGCCATTGCTAATACATTTTTTTTAAATAATTTTTTTTCCTATCATTTTCCAGATTATTTGTGCTTGTAAGAAAATACTAAACACCTAATCAACCTTTGAGAAGCCAGTGTCTGTATTTGATACTGCCCTTTGGGTGACCTGCACCCAGCCTATATCTTTAATAAAAATAATGACAGTCTGATGCCATAAACGATGATGACTGAGTTCCATAGCCATAGATTATCTGATTGCCTTTCCTTCAGCCATCCTAAAGGGGCTTAGCATTGTGATACTTCATATAACAAAAAGCTAACAGCCCTCATCATGTCAGCCCAGCTTTGAGAAGCCTGTATTTTCATTTTCATAAGTAAGGATATTTCCGGAGAGATCCTTAAAAGACCAGATGGTCCCCAGCATATAATGAATGAATTTAATATGCAGAGGCATGGTGGCTCTCCACGCTAATGTGCTCCACTACGCGGCCTTTAATCTCGTCTCGGCTTCGACATCCTAGATTTATCTTGTCATGTGGATATCTTGTCATCTATGAAATCCATGTTCATAGATGAAGTTACCCGCTTTAGTGCTAGATTAATTCGGCGATAGACTGTGGAGAGGTTGGCTGGAACAGGCTCCACATGAATTAGTATGAGGGTTTTTTTGCCCATTACCACTTCTGTGCATTCTCTCGGCATGGAGCCACACTGCACTGTTTAAGAATTCAGCATGGTCCATGACCCCCAGTCGTATGTCTTTAGCCTTGTAGCATTTAGCATTCTGGAGCCTTGCGTTCTCTGACAGCAACAGTGAGGGCTGGAGGATGTTCGACTGAGAAAGGAAGAAGATGGGGGACGAGGCTGGGGACGTTGTCACTATGCAGCAGTGTTGATAATTGGACATGTCGCGTCTCCCTCCCTGCCGAGGGCCTATAAAAATGTAAATGAGAGTCGAGGCGGTCTGAGTGAGCAGAGGAATGTCCAAAAGCAATGTTGTGGGCCTTTTAGCAGGCTGGACCACTACTGGACTCTAGTGCACCAAGCTTCTGAGAGCACACAGCAGAGAGAACAGTGGAGAGAGGCTTTAATTTAGCTAAAGAGGACACACGCCACACCCTCAGCAAACTGTAACACCCCTCTGAAACTCATTTTCTCATAATATACCACCTGTGTTTGACCATTTTTGTATCAAGGTATTGTAACCAAATGTGCAGAAAAATGGCAAATGACACTGTTACATTATTAACAGCAAATAGGCAGGCCTGCTTTCCCCACCCTCATCCAGCTATCTACTATATAATTTATCCTGTCCCTGAATTAAGAATATCTCAGAATAAACCTACCAAATTGAATGGACTTCAAATACTTTCAGTAGATCATAGTTACTTTTGTTTAGTTACACAGTGACTTTTAAGTAAAATGCTTTCACAGGACTGTGTTAAATATTTGTAATTGACATGAATGTGAATATGAAAATGACCTTTAGTTAAATGTTAGGTTATAGAGGACCAGCTATATTTTTAGCTTTACTGTTTAAGGCTATCAGCATATCAGTTTAGCAGCATATTCATTAACATTTCATGTAGTAGATTTCTGTGAGCTTGTCATCAAATTCTTCAGACATGTGGTCACCACCACCACCACCGAAAATAATTCTGAGTCTAGTACTGAACATATCACATCACGCCACTCTAAATGACTTTGCTAACATCCTAACAGTTGAATTAAGGGGACTTTTGAAAAATCTGTGGAATTTCCTTTTAAGATAAAATTGCACAACATGTAAAAGCTTAGTGGAATAATAGCCAAAGCTGAACTTGAACTACAGAGCTGATTGGGAAGTAGTGGCAGACGAGGCGGTCTTAATATTATCTTTTGTTAGCTATTTCGTGCAGTGATATTTATTGTTGATTATAATTATGTGCCTAGGAGCAGAGACCATGCTAAGAAGTTCATAAGGCTTCATAAGGGTCATGAGGTCCATAAGGCTTCGCTGTGTTCATAAGGACCATTTTATTTGTTTGTTTGTTTTTTGAAGAAATGTTTTTTTCTATCTCAATTTCTGTCTTCCTGAACTCTCCCTTGCTCTATTTAAACACCTCAACCTCAGACAACAGCCTCACAGCTGACTGGAGCAGGAATTACGACACTGCGGCAGTTATGGATCCTTAAAAGGCTGCATCATTGGGCACCAACTGTAGAGGAAGGTTCCTCTGTAGACCGCTGCTGCCCGAAACCATTCATTTTTAACTTCTTTTGCTTTTGCTACTTCGACTCTATCAGTTAGGTTCATTTATCAAGCTATTGATAGACTATTTTGATCATGAAATTACGTCTCAGTTAAGGTGCAGCATGGTTTAGGTCGAAAAACTCACCCAACCCCCACTTGTCTACATCCCTTACAGCAAGATTTCTTGACACGTTCCTCTTGCTCTCAGCTAGCATGTGTGCTGAGACTCCATCTCCAGACTTCTACCCATTTTCCTCTCAAAAGCACCAAGTCCAGACAGTTCTACCTTTCTCTTCTCCATTCACCTGTCTGTCAATACTCTCTTCCCCTTCTCAGCCTTCCCTATACCTAAGGCATAATAGCCTGCAATAAAAGCACCGTCTTTAACAGTGGTAGATATATGCCAGTCTGTCGATGCCAAGAAAAGGCCTCAATCAGTATCCATAGAACACCTCCAATTGTGTGATCCACAGGGCAACGGAAAAGGTAATTTGAGCAAAAGAAAATGACACCGGCACAGAAAAAAACCCACCATAGTGATTTACGCAAAGTCAAATCACACAATTCCACCGACACCTGGCTGTGTTATTATCTCACGAGCCGGACCGCCAAGTTCCTTTGGCGGGAACCATGGGGAAGAGAGAGAAAAAAAGAGGGAAAACATCTTCACGCAAACAACATAGAAAAAGGAAAAAAAAAACTGTGCTAAACAAAAAAAGCCTTTCTCTGCTTCTCTGTGGCTATCAATTCTCCCTCCTCAGGTTGTGAAAACACCGCTCCTGGCTCAATTGTTTGTGCATTGTTCCTGGGAGGGCAGGCGGAGTCAGAGAAGAGGGTATCAGAAGAAAGGGGACAATTTGTTGATGTTTGTTGATATCTAGACCACTATAGCTTGATTGCCCAACATTAAACCAGCAATAACAGCCCCAATCATCGCACTTACACCACCAGACGCCAAACAGCAGAATTGGATCAAACTTATCTCTGGTTGACTCACGTTCTCTGTCTCTCTCTCTCTCTCTCTCTCTCTCTCTCTCTGTGTCTATCCCTCTCACATTCTCTCTCCCTCCTCCACGAAATGCTTATTAGCAAGCATTGATCCAGGCCTGGTCAATTGTCAGCTCCTCTCATCCGCACAGTATTGATGGCATAATCAGTGGATGGAGGCGGTAGACAGATGAAATTTGCTGTCAGTGGGTAAATTATTGGCTGCCTGCCTGTTGACCCTGGGGTGGTCGGCTCACACCTCCTTGACGCACACACACACACACGCGCACACACACATATACACACACACACAAGCTCTTGCAAACACAAAAGCCCTCATTTTCTCCCAGTGCATTTACAACAGCTTGCAGTACAGCAATCATATAGATCCTATCCCTTGCTTATAGACACATACACAAAATAGACTGGAGTGAGCACTTGGGCCAAGGTTCTCTTCATTTGCCACCTCGGTATAAATTTGCGCTGAAGCCCATTGGAATTAGTAAGAGGGGATATTGTCACTCACATGACTGTATTTCACTCATACGAACGTCACACAGTCATTCATATGTGCTTGCATTCATGCTTGGCGATTGTGCGCGACAAGTGTTTCATCGCACTCAGGAGTCAAGCATCACCTGCTCCTTCTCTCGGCTGAATTTCTGCAGAGATGCAGAGCTTTTGTGTGCTGAGTTTGAATAAGTGAAGTGCTCTACACAGGGTTTGTGGAACGCAGAAGTCCAACCTTGAGCTTTTTCGCCCTTTGCAAGCCCCCCTAAGCTTCACCCATGCATTTGCCTCTCTGTTTCTAATTGTCTTAGTAACTTCCACATCCCCCTGCTCCTCATAAAGGAGATGAGAAGGAAAAGCTGAGATGTGGAAATCAGGATAGGAGGTGACGTGTAGGATCTGCTTAGTTCATCTAAGCTAATAAGATGACATGTTAGGTACTTTCACACAAAATACTGTCATATGTCACATGAGACTGAGGTCATAATGTTTGTTTGTTTTCTTGTACCAAATGCTTCTTTTCATATGACCATTTTCCAACCTGTTTTTTCCCTTAGAATTCAACATGCTATTTCTATTACTGTGCCTTCTGTGCCTCAACTGATATATGTTAATGACTTCTGTTCTGATTGGCTGTTCTGATTGGTTCAGAGCACAATTTGCAGAAAGCATGCTGAAACATTCCTTTTAACTTCAGTATGAACGGGCGGTTACTGCCCAAAGCTAAATAGGCAGCTAAATGTAAATGCTTTGGTTTTCTGTGACAGGACAAAAAAATGGGCCTCATTCACTAACCGTTCTGAAGAAGAAATTTCTCATTAAAATCTCCTTATGCAGGTTTCTTTGTGAAGATTCTGACATTCGCATTCAAAAAATGTCTTGAATCGGATGTAGACTTTTTCTTGGAACCCTTCTCAAGAACAAATTGAAGAAAAAATTTAGGAAGATATTGGTGAGTGAGCCCATTGAATTCATATCGCTGTTTTTGCAGAGTTTCTTAGTTATAATAGTTTCTATATAAGTTTCTTAGTTATAACAAAGTCTTTGAATAAAATAGAATCAAGGAAAATTCAGTTTTCCGTGATAGGAGCGTTTTAATGTCTTTGAACTTTCCATGATAGTTGGTGCTAGACATACCGATCCTTGCATCCCTCAAACGAGTGCCATCGAGGACTTTCAACATATAGCTGTTTAAAGGTTTTATCAAGAATTTATTGAGTGAAAAGTCGAAGGCTGCCAGTGTTTAAACAACTTGTGGATCAAGAGATCAAAGAAGGATGGAAAGAAGGGCCTTGAATGGGACGCAACAACACATCACATCAGAGTTTAGCACTTGTGTGCAGAATGTGTTTTCAGAATTCACCAGAACTCGGATTTTACAACCCCAATTCCAATGAAGTTGGGACATTGTGTAAAACCTAAATAAAAACAGAATACAATGATTTGCAAATCCTTTTCAACCTATATTCAATTGAATACACTATAAAGACAAGATATTTAATGTTAGAACGGATAAACTTTATTGTTTTTTGCAAATATTCACTCATTTTTAATTTGATGCCTGAAACACGTTCCAAAGAAGTTGGGACAGGGGCGTGTTTACCACTGTGTTCCATCACCTTTCCTTTTAACAAGACTCAATAAGCATTTGGGAACTGAGGACACTAATTGTTGAAGCTTTGTAGGTGGAATTCTTTCCCATTCTTGCTTGATGCACAACTTCAGTGGTTCAACACTCCGGGGTCTCCATTGTCATATTTTGCGCTTCATAATGTGCCACACATTTTCAATGTGCTGATAACAATCCGGACAGTCCTTTTCCTCTTTGGCCCGGAGGACACAACGTCCACGATTTCCAAAAAGTTTGAAATGTGGACTCGTCAGACCACAGGACACTTTTCCACTTTGCGTCAGTCCATCTCAGATGAGCTCAGGCCCAGAGAAGCCGGCGGCGTTTCTGGGTGTTGTTGATATTTGGCTTTCACTTTGCATGGCAGAGTTTTATCTTGCACTTGTAGATGGAGCGACAAACTGTGATCACTGACAGTGGTTTTCTGAAGTGTTCCTGAGCCCATGTGGTAAAATCCGTTACAGAATGATGTCGGTTTTTAATGCAGTGCCGCCTGAGGGATCGAAGGTCACGGGCATTCAATGTTAGTTTTCTGCCTTGCCGCTTACTTGCAGAGATTTCTCCAGATTCTCTGAATCTTTTGATGATATTATGGACTGTAGATGATGAAATCCCTAAAGTCCTTGCAGTTGCATGTTGAGAAACGTTGTTCTTTGCTCACGCAGTTGTTCACGAAGTGGTGAACTTGTTTCCAATTAACCTGTTCACCTGTGGAATGTTCAAAACAGGTGTTTTTTGAGCATTCCTCAAATTTCCCAGTCTTTTTTTGCCCCTGTCCCAACTTCTTTGGAACGTATTGCAGTCATCAAATTCAAAATGAGTGAATATTTGCAAAAAACAATAAAGTTTATCCATTTGAACATTAAATATCTTGTCTTTGTAGTGTATTCAATTGAATATATGTTGAAAAGAAAGTTCACTCCTCTGCCTCTCTGTGCTCTGACCCAGCAGCTCAAAACTACATTCCAGTATTTATTTATTATTCTTGTAAAAAAAATCATATAAAAAGTTATTATTTTTATTCATGACCTTATTTATTCATTATTAATGTCATTTTTAAAACAAATGTTAAAGTAAGATTCCCAGCATAGCAGCTTCAAGAAGCTTAAAGAGTGGGGGAAAAGTTTCCTGGTTGGCCAAATCAGATTCCTTTTGCGTCACGTTGATGTAAGGATGAGTCCGTGGAGCCATCCTGTTTGGTGTGGCAGAATGATGTGAGGAATGTTTTCCTGGCAGTGACTAAACTGCCTCTCTGAATTTCTTACCTTGAATCAGACATGCTATTTCACTTTGAATTGGTGTCATTTGAAAAGGCACTCGCTTGCCTTTTACACAACTGTATACACTGTGCATTTTTAATGCAAAGAATATCATCACTGTAACAAGTAGAGAAGCCTGAGATGATGGACAAGCTTTGTGCAAGTTTGTATGCACATTTATGTGTGTATATAAATATATATTTCCCATTTCACATCTTACATTGCAGCGTTTTGTGCTAGTTCTCAATAATGAAAGGCATACGTATCTTACAGCAATGAAGTTTACCTGAGGTCAAATACAGACAGATTGAAAGTTTGGAATGCGTTGATTAAACACACAGAACAACTCTGAGGTCTCATTTTTTGTAGCAAAGATCTGGAAATAACCAGTAGCGGAACAATTTTCCCACCATTGATCCGTCACTGTCCGGTTTCTTGTGTATAGAGCCAGAGAGCCAAACAGCTTTTCAACTAAGTGCCTGATTAAAAGTTAATCAGCAAAAGAGGCGTACCAGCCTCTAGCGAGTCAAAACCCTCCCAGCTGCTTTGGTCCTGAGCAGAACCCTCATGAGCTGGGTGGGGCAGCAGGGGAACTGCGGACCCAGACACGAGCAGGGACACAGTTAGGGCACAGTGGCTCCATGGAAAGGAAACACTGCTTCTCACCTAAGCAGTGCACTACCACTGTTGCAGTGCTGAAAATGATCCACGATCAACCACCCAAATAATCCCTGCTCTGTAGTGGTCCTGTGGGGTCCTGATCCCTGTTCTAACCGAACACTCAGTGCATCTCTCTACCAAGTATTCAGTATTCCGAAAGGCTTGGTGAAAGAATACTGGGAGCTGGAATAGAGTTTTTTTGTGTTATCTAATCTGTCCACTTTTATAACAGCTTTCATTCTTTTCAGGAGACTGAAATCAGCAGGTACTATTCTTCACATCTCCCAAGTTTAGTCTTAGAAGTAGGTTGCATTTTCTTCCTCTCATAATCCAAGTAATCCCAAACACATTCAGTAATGTTGAGGTCTGGACTCTGGGATGGACAGTCCATTGTCCTGATGACAGCTTCTTTGTTTGATTTACACAATTTTTTTGTCATTACTTTTGTCTTCCCACAGTAAAGAAAGGACAAATACCTGTTACCTGTAGATCTGAAGCAAGGGTGGAGCTTGGTGTTCTCTCTCAAAGATAAAAGCTTTAAGTGGCAGTGTTAGGTGGTCTGCCAGGTCTTTCATGGCATCTTTTTTTGGAAACTCTTTTTTTGTGTGTTTTTCTTTGACTTTCCCCTTGTTATTAAGTGGATTATGTTTTCTAGTATCCTTAGACATTTCTTCTTTAGCCATTTTAGATGGACATGTTAAAGAAGTTTGAAGATAGCTAATGTGAGTTTGTGTAGTTGCTTGTGTAAATGTTAGCGTGTGTGTGAAGGGGAACATAATGTCAGCGAGAGCGTGTGTTGGTAGGACTCAGCTGTAACTGGTTGGTTTTAAGACTGGAAGGATGGAGGAGTGAAAGTGGCAGTAGGTGCACAAAAGTGAAGAGGGGACAATTTAAATACTGATAGGTTTGGTGATATATTTACTCTTGGAGACTTCTTTGTAATAATTTGTTAGGCATGTTTTCCTGCTTTTTTCTGACTCTCAAAAATGAATAACTTTCTACCATTTTAAATGAAAACAAAAGAGTGGTCTCATATGTGCTCTGGTAGCAGCACTAATTAGGTCACCTTCAAATGGGCTCTATCTGGAAGCGATAAGGAGTGTGTGTGTGTGTGTGTGTGTGTGTGTGTGTATATACACTCTCCTGTGCTCGTCCTATTGAGTGGTGCACTTTATCACCCGACATAAACAAGCCAGGCATGTACAGCAAGTATGCGGACACACACATACTCAACACATGGCAGGTTTCCACATTCAGGATCAGGTCCAAGTGAGACCCCTCACCTGATACACATACACCCACCCACACACATACACACTTGGACCACTGGTACTTTTATGTTTCTTCTCTGTCTGCCTTCTGCTCTATTGCTCCATAGACCTGTATGACAGCCTGTGACATGCTAAGTTTGGTTTCTTCTCTCTCTCGGTCCGTCTTCCTCTCTCGCGCTCGCTCTTCCCTGAAGACAAGTTAAATTAGCAGTCTGCTGCCGATGCCCCACTGTCTGCTGACTAGCCTGTGTTGCCACAGCGCTTGGTGGCTGTCAGCAAGAGCCTGACGACTTAATAGTCTCTCCTGAGTGGATTTGGGCACTTTGCCTGCCTCTGTTTACACGCGCTTGTCAGCCCTAAAATATTCAGATGGAGATGTGAAATATTCATTTGAGGGCTCCGCCAGGCCTGGCAGGATCCCCCCTTTCCCTCCCCTATGCGCACACACACAGAGCATACCTCTCCGCCTGTGCTGTCTGTCTCAGTCAGTGCAGCCCCTGGAGAACGGGCTGGTGGAGGAAGGATGAAGGTGGGGCAGTAGAGAGTATAGACCAGGCTAAATGAAATGTGAAAAAATATCTCCGCACATTCCGCACTGATAGTTATTACTGTATGAGCCTCAAATGACAGTTGGCTGGGTTTCTCATATTTGCTACCTAATCAGCATATAATCGCTGTCAGAGCCTTGTATCTCCAAAAATGGAGAAGGCAAAACATTCTTTACTTTTAAACAGGGCTGAAAGATGAACTGTTTTTATATCAAAATTGCAGCTTGCAAGAGGATAATTTTCAAATCGCAAGAGGTGCAATTTTAATTATAGGCTATAAGTAGGGAAACTTTTATCTAATAACACAGTGCTTGTGAACCATCTGTAGATGTGTTGGACCAGTCAGAAGCAACTATATGTCCACATTGTGCGTACATGATAAAACAACTACATTGAGTGGTCAAGCTACTAAACAAAAAAGGATGAATATTCCAGGCATGGACCTTCAGCCCTACTTTAAATGTAAGTACTTAAAAGTGATTTTGGGCCATGTTGGATCACAGCAATGATTATACTCACCATAGGAAAAACATACAAAGACAATCATGTCTCAGAATGCTGAGAGGAGAAGCAAAAATCTAATACTCTGAAATATTCAGAGGCCACTCATTTATTTCCAGTCAAATTGGCTATTAAAAGGAAATTACAGACTTTTTTTTTATTTCTGCAGAATTTAATGATTTAATGATCTTTTTTCAATTTCATCGCCATTTACTGCTGTGTACTGTTATCAGTATTACATAAAAATCTCCCTAGTGGCTTTGTGTTAAAGACATCTCTACCCTGGTTCCCATCACTACCACTGTGAAACAAACAGACTCAGCAAGGTTCTCCACAATGTACCGTTTCACTCCAATTAAGCTGTTGAATCAGGGGGAAAAAAAAACAAAACAAACAAAACGTGGAATTGTACTTTAAGTGTGAGTTGTTTAACTAAAGCAGCAGAAAAAAGCAGAAGGCATATATTTAACAGAAATTTTTGATTGTACTCCTAACATGAACATATGTTAATGTTAGAAAGTTCTGTTCCATGGAATTTTCGTTTTCTCCATTTGTCACAAACGAATGTAAACACCAGTTTTTAAATGGTTTATTAAAAATGGAGTCATTAGGTTTTAGTTTGACGGCAACAATATGGATATAATGTTTAGTGGGTTATAAATATTACCCACTTGAATGAGCATATCATCACTGTTTAGGAGAAGCAAAAATAGACAACACCAGTCATTTTTTAGGTACTGTTGTTGGATGATCAGCTCATCCGCATCTACTGGTCAGTGGAGATTACAAAAACTGTGTGTGTGCTGTTGAACACCTGTGTCAGTAGTAGGCGCACCTTGAAGTAGCCAAACTCAGTAATTATATATGTTTTGTTTAGCTCTTAATTTGTGTTGTGAGGTATTGTTCTGTCATTTTGGACAATTTTTGTTGGTCCGATTGTCATATACATAAGTCTATGATATAGAAATCAATATACATAAGTCTACAGAAATCTTAATGTGGTTGTGGGATAAAACATAGCCTGAAAAAGCTTGTACAATAAAACAATGGAAAAAAAAAAACAATACTACACATGACGCCAATTCGAATGTAATTTATTGTAATGCCAGTTATTTCTTGTTAATCCGCCCTGTGGACAGACTCCTTGTTGATCAAAGCAGGCTGCTGTAAGCAGTCTCTATCATCATATCTCTGCACATTCACAGTCATTGTGCAATGGGGCAGAGGAGTGACTGACAAACGGCGTGTATGGATGTGTGTGAGAGAGAAAAAGAGTAGGGCTGTATGAGAGAGAGTAAAAGAGAATGACATTCAGGGGATTGTTGGCGTCCCTGGTTTCATTCTCGCTCTCTTGAATGGCTGCCATGTGTCCTCGCTTATCTTGACATTCTAATCGCGCTGCTGGCCCGTAGATGATGGCGTATTTATTTAGTCTGTTTGCTGGAATGAATGCAAACAGTGGAACGGCTGGAGCTGCCACAGTCTTCACCCCATTTCAATCACACTGGTATAAAAATGACTGTATGATATGTCTCTCTCTCTCTCTCTCTCTCTCTCTCTCTCTCGCGCTCTCGCTCTCTCTCTCTCGCGCTCTCGCTCTCTCTCTCTCTCTCTCTCTCTCTCTCTCTCTCTCTCTCTCTCTCTCTCTCTCTCTCTCTCGCACTCTCGCTCTCTCGCTCTCTCTCTCTCTCTCTCTCTCTCTCTCGCTCTCTCTCTCTCTGTGCCTTGCTCGCTCGATCACTCTCTTCCTCTCACTCTTTTTCAGGCAACAGTGCCTCTGTTTATCTCCAGCCTTCTCCTTTTTGTGCAATATCAAACCTGCAATAGCGTATGCCAGCACATTGTGTCTTCAGCGTATGCCCTTTTGGTTTTCAAATGCGCTTCCTGTCAATATGGGCTTGCACAGCTCTGTGAAGTGTGTTTGCAACTTATTGTTTTTTTTTGGGGTTTTTTTTTGGTATTTTGTGACATAGATGAGGCACCTAGAGGAGCGTTTGTATAGAAGAGAGACTGTAAGTGTACTGAGCTTGTTGTCTGTGAAGGTTTGATTATATTTAATTTGATTCAGTATATGTTGGGTCTATGATTTGAAATTCTCATGAATATTTTGTAACAATTTTAGCTTAAAATACCAGCTTCAAAATTATTTCCATGGTATACTGTCTTATATTAGGGAGAATAGTGTCTCTGTAATTGCCACTTTAGGGCCATAACATCTGCTATGGCGTGGAGTCACTTTTAAGGAGGGTCCACAAAACGTCTTATGACAGCTGTGCAATGCTTTATGGCACCACGTCACACACCAACAAACATTGGATCTTCAGCTCGCTGTAAGAAACTAGCTTAGTATTCCCAGTATGGACATCATGGCAGAGGCTGCCCATAGATGTTGTCGGATGAAGCGAGGAAGAGAAAAAGAGTGATGGACTAAGCAGGAGACCAGACCAAGAGTAAATCTCATCTTTTATTTATTGGTGAGCGCGCTATCTCACGGCTAAAGGGAAAACATTGAAAAACTGACAGCAGAGTGGACATTCTTGCCAAAGTTATTTATGAAAGATTGCAAAATTATGTATGCATGTCTTTAAATGTCTTTTAGACCAAAAGTGTTGTGTACAGTACTGTGCAAAAGTCTTACCTAAGCACATTATTTAGAAGTATTTACCTTAGCACTAAGTTTGTTTCTGCATGTAAAAACACCATATATCATTAGAATAGCTAGAAATAAAAATACAAACAGCAATAAGTAACAAAATTATCTAATTTTTAAAAAGTAGTTGATACATCTTGTGTCCAGATGTCTTCTGGATGTCCCGAGTCATCACATGTATTTCTTAAATTCCATACTTAATTTCATGTAATGAAGGAATGATTAGTTAAACCAAGTATTAGATGCTAAATACAAATAATACTGGGCTTCCACAAGGAAAGGTTTGGAAATGGTTGTGTACATATTGACGCATAAATTCTTTGCTAATGTTATTTGTATTTGTTCTAATATTAGTGTTTTTCTGAGCTAATAAATGGCTACTGATCAGATAAATAGCTTTTCAAATCAGATTTTCTCGGGTGCCTGAAACTTTTGCACAGTCCTGTTTTTGTGTTGAGGGTTGTGGAAAGTGGCTGGAGAAGCACCTTCATTAATTTCCAGTCAAAACAGCAATTAAGTACAAATTATTTATTTTTGGTGTCAGGAAAAAAAGAAAACAAATAATAGAAAATGACACAGAAGCCTCAACAAATAAATGTAATATGATTTTTTTGGTATTTAATTTGTCCAGACTTTGCCTTTATTACAGCATTCAGCCTTTTCATGAGACTTTCAGTTTTTCAAAGAAATCTGCAGGGGTGTTTTTCCACACCTCTAAAGATCTGTCTTAGAATTTGGTTTCATTTTTACCTCTCGCAATCTCGGTAATCCAAATTGCTAATATAGACACAAAAGTTCATAAAACCTGTCCCGTTTCAGTGTTCTAGTTTTTTTCTAGTGAGGGCCTCTTGACAGCTGCACATCCTTTCAGGCTGTTAGTGTTGAGTTGTCTTCTCACAGTGGAAGGATGGACGGACACCTGAGGATTTTTTTGAGTTTCAAGTGCTGTTTGTCTGATGGTGACATGTTCAGTGGTCTACCGGATCTTGTACGGTTATTAGGAGATCCATTTTCTTTTTAAATATTTTTTTGAACTCCACTTTTGGGAACTCCTTTTTTTTCTTTGATCTTACACTTCATCATTCTGTCACATGTCTTTATATATTAAGTGAATAATTTGCACTTAGTGGCCATTTTGACAGGAAATTAAATAAATGAAGGGCGGTCTTTGACTTGTGCACAGTACTGTAGTATATTTGTGCAAGGGGGAGTGTGTGTGTGTGCGCGCACATGTGTTTATACGAGAGAAAGTTGTGTGTGTGTGTGTGTGTGTCTGTGTGTCTGTGTGAGTGTGTTGGGGGGGTGAAAGTATGAGGGGGTGTGTGGGGAGGGGGTTGAAAGTATGAACGTGTGTGTGTGTGTGTGTGTGAGGGTGGTGGAGAGTGGCTGGCTGAGCCGGCTGTTCTATAAATGCCGTGCTAGTTCATAAGTGACGTTAATGATAGAGCTGGGCAGACAATGGCAAGCTGTCAGGGTCAGTAATTGAGTGGGAGGGATGAGCTCTCTTCATTTCAGTCCATTGGTGTCACGGCGACAAGAGCACCACGGCAACTCGTCGCCTGGAGATAGCAGCCCCCCCAAACAATGGCTGCTGTCCATCACACCGCACAGCCGTCTACTGCTCACCGGGGTTAGTGAGATGATGCTCTTTCTGGAAGAGATAGAGCACTCATTACTTTACTGTAACAGACGCACACGCACGCACTCACTGTACTAATCTACATGTAAGCATTCATTGTTAGCCTTGTTAAACTGAAGCCTCAATCGCTCTGATGGTGACAAAATTTACCAGAGGTCGCTAAAGGGGCAAAAATGTATTTTTGGGGCAGCACTCTGAGCGGGTGGAAAGCGCAGGCAAACGTTGAGCGGCTTTTGCTCTTTTTTTTTCCCCCTTCTCGTGTTCCTTTCATTTGGTGTGATGCTGAATGCGGAGCAGCTCTCAGAATGAAGGCCCTTCCCGGATCCTACCTGCCACTTAGCTGCTGCCTTTGTTTGTGCTCTGAAAGCCTGTTTTACTTGGCAAGAACATGGCCCTATTACTCAGCCTAATTAAGGCAAGGTACATAATTACCCTTAATTACAGACAGTCAGCGCTTTTTTTTATTTGCACTGTGTGTTTTGTATCATTGCTCATACATCACTGATTGCGGCTGCGGTTTGCGCGGGTAGTGTTTTAGCATGTGAAAATGGCAGAGCAGAGCTGCTGCATGCCCATGTGTGTGTGGATGCATGCCTGTGTGTGTGTATGTGTAAATGAGCACATTCATTCAGATGAAGAGTCTGCGATACAGAGTGAATACTTCAGCAGCCACCAGCGAGCCAAACATTCAGCTTCATAGTGAGATGTTATGGAAGAACGCGATGGCTCCTGGGAACGTGGCTTTTCTACAATGAAATATTTACGCAAAGCTCTGTATCTCGGCTGGTTCTGCTTAATATCAAACCCGAAGAACACTTTCTGTCTCACTGGGAAAGGATTCAGCCTTGAGCTGTCTTTCTTCACATGCTTCCTAAATGATTCTTTTATCTGTTACATTGTGATTTGGTTGAGAATAAATTGTTACACGTGTATTGTAGCTGTCACATCAAAACCTCCTGACTCAATTTTTTCAGTTTTTTTTTTCTTTCCCCCACTGTTTGCACCATTTGTGTGAACATGACAAATGGACCAATAAAGGTGCCTACACAAGTTCTCTACTTGATATTATACACTGTTAGAAATGAAGGTTCTGCGAGGCACATTTTTATTCTTCAAGGTAAAATCAATGTAAATGTTCCCTCAAAGGTACAATAGTGGTTTTATGGTCTAATTGTGTACCTTAAATAAGTTTCCTCCAGTAAAAAATTGTGTATTCGCACCTTTTAGTAACCAAATGCTTTAAAACAGAACAATAAAATAAAAAGTCTGGAGACGAGACAGGGTGTGAATACAACTTTACTAAATCATTTCAGTGGATTATGGTATGATTATGTTGCCTGACTTAAGGTACTGAAATGACCACCCCAGTGACAAGAGGGGTACTGCCCCAGTAACAGTTTACTACCTTTTTTCTGAGTTTACTTGTATCTGCAAAAAAAAACTTTTTTTGATTCTATACTTTTGAATTAGGGTCTCTAGAATTCCAGACATTTGCCTTTTATTTTATAAGGAGTTCACAATATGTGCTCGAAGAACTTGACTGGCCTGCACAGAGTCCTGACCTCAACCCCATCAAGCACCTTTGGGGTGAAGTAGAACAGAGATTGTGAGCCAGGCCTTCCTGTCCAACATCAGTGTCTGACCTCACAAAGGCTCTTCTGGATGAATGGGCAAAAATTCGCATAGACACCTTAAAATCTTGGGGGACCAACTCAACTCCATATTAATGCCTATGGATAATAAAAGTTTTTGTAGGTGTAATATGTAGGTGCCCCAATACTTTTGTCCATATAGTGTATAACATAATAAATATTTAGCAAGTAAATTAAACATCATTTGACTGCTCTAATCTGTAGTTCCCTGAACTGAAGCTGGTTTATTTCTCCCAACATACATTTTCTCACAGTGTGGACCTTGTGGACCTTGGTGTTGAATTCTGTGAACACAGGTGGGTGACACCAGGTGCCAGATTAAAAACTGTGTTGATGTAATGAAAGTAGGGAGGAAGTATTAAGCAGGGGTTTGCAGTATGTGAGTCAGCGCTGGGGTCTATGGCAGGTGTTATGGATATTATTCCCTCCTGTTACCTGCACCTTTCTGAGGAGTCCAGCTCTGTGCTCTCTCTCCTTACCCGTCACTACTGCTCCTTGACTCAGCAGCCTCTGGTGCTTTTGGTGGCTGGTGTGACAGAGACACACAAACACACACACACCCCCCCATACCCTGTTGCCCTGTGGAGGCGTCTGAGGATGGAGTGTGATCGGGCTGATGAGGCTCTGTGCTGTGGTCAGTGCTGCTGGGGGCATGTCAGCCTCCACCTGTCCTGAAGGCCTCTATTTTAGGCCAAAGCTTTCTTCCAGTAGCACTGCTCACTGACCTCCATGCCTTAAATCGCTTTAATGAAGTATTAAGAAAGCAGCCTATTAGAGGAATTACACCAGCCAAGAGCAATGCTTCTTCACATCAAGGTTGAGACATACGCACACACGCAAACACGCACTCCAAGTTTGTATCTCTCGTCTCCTTTTATTCCATTTTTATACATTTGCACACAGTGCAATTTATATCTCTTCTTTCCTCATAGTAGTGAAGAGCTTGAATTGTGCCTGAGGTTTGTTGTCCTGTAAAATCAGAATGTATAATATCAAGCGTTGAGCCATGCAGTCTGCCTTTACAAACATTTGTGA
Source organism: Pygocentrus nattereri (assembly GCF_015220715.1). NCBI lineage: Eukaryota > Metazoa > Chordata > Actinopteri > Characiformes > Serrasalmidae > Pygocentrus > Pygocentrus nattereri. The sequence goes on along the minus strand of NC_051215.1, from coordinate 30,849,178 downwards.
AAGAATGGGTCATTTTAAAAAAACTCACTGAATGAATTTGAGCGTGGTGCTGTAATAGGATGCCACCGTTCAAACAAGTCACTTCTCAAAATTTCATCCTTCCTTGATATTACACAAACTGTGAGTGGTATTATTGAAAAGTTGAAGTGTTTAGGAACCACAGCAACTCAGCCTCGAAGTGTCAGACCATGTAAAGTTACAGAGCAGGTCGCAAGTGCTGAGGTGCAAAGTGCACCAGCGCTCTGCTGATCAGTAACAGCAGAATTCCAAAACTTTTCTGTCATTAACATCAGCAAAAAAACTGTTTGACAGGAGCTTCATGGCATAAGTTTCCATGGCAGAGCCGCTGCATCACTAAGCACAGTACCAAGCGTCGGAAGGAGTGGTGTAAAACGGATCACCACTGGACTCTGGAACAGTGGAAACATTCTGTGGAGTGATGAATCACACTGTCAATTTGTCATCAGACAGGTCTGGGTTTGGCGAACCCCAAGGAGAACAATACCTGCCTGACTGCATTGTGCCAACTGTAAAGTTTGGTGGAGGAGGGTTGTTTTTCAGGGGTTGGCCTAAGCCCCTTAGTTCCAGTGAAGGGAAATCTTAATGCTTCAGCAGACCAAGACATTTTGGACAACTGTGTTTTTCCACCTTTGTTGCAACAGTTTGGGGAAACCCTTTTCCATTCCAGCATGAGCCACAGTGCATAAAGCTAAGTCTATAAAGGCATGGATGAGTGAGTTTGGTGTAGAAGAGCTTGACTGGCCCACGCAGAGTCCTGACCTCAACCCCATCGAACACCTTTGAGGTGAACTAAAATGGAGATTGTGAGCCAGGCCCTCTCGTCCAACATCAGTGTCTGACCTCACAAATGCTCTTCTAGATGAACGGGCAAAAATTCCCGTAGACACCTCCCAAAATCTTGGGGGACCAACTCAACTCCATATTAATGCGTAAGGATAAAAAAAAGCTACTAAAAATACTTTTGTTTGTATAGTGTATAACATACTGCACTAATCTGTAGTTTCCTGAATTGAAGCTGGTTTATTTCTCCCAATACATTCATTTTCTCCCAGCGTCGACCTTGTAGACCTTGGTGTTGAATTCTGTGAACACGGGTGGGTGACTCCAGGTGCCAGATTAAACACTGTTTTAATGTAATGAAAGTAGGGAGGAAGTATTAAGCAAAGAGAAGAACTAAAGCAGGGGAAATGCAGGGTAAAATCTGATAAAAGTGTAAGGTGTGAAACCAAATGTAAAATCTGAACCTGACCTGAATCTGACATACAAGCAGTCGGGTCCTGTTGAGTTTGGACAAATGTGTCATGCTCTAAAGTAGTTCTGTACATACACCCACACATGCACACTCAGAAGTTTGTATCTCTTCTGTCCTTGTAGTGGCTTTGTACAAACATTGTATACATAATCTGACCAACTTTGTCCTTTTTCTCTCTCCCACTCTCTCTTCATTGGTGCACTGTGCACAGAAGCAAGCCCATTCTTGCACTCCTGCCACCTCCATTCCTGCAGCTCACTGGGATACAATAGCTTTATCCTCTGTGCAGCAGGAGCGAGGAGCGTACAATACAGTCCGGACCAAAGAGCCCTTCCATTGTGCTCTCGGATGGCAGGAGATAAGTCCTTTTGCTGTACCGAATAATAGCTTGACTTCCAGTGGGAGAGGTTAAACTTTGCTGTGCGTGTGTGCATGCGCGTGCCTCTCTCTGTTCTCCCTTGCAATGCTGTGCAGAAGCGACTGCTGAAAGGCCCTCTGCTGCTTCTCGCTACGTGGCAGAGTTATGCAGGTGGAAATTACCTTCCTTAGATAAGCAGTACGACAGCAGCTTCGACATAATCCACATATTCACCAAGCAGTGCTATTAGCCTCACAGAAAACGGCCACTCTCTCCCTTTCTCTCTCGTTTTCTCTCTTTATCAGCAGTAGAGTCAGGAGAGGCTGTGGAGATCTTGAGTCTTGCTTAGCTAGGCTATAGAAGAACAGTACTCATGCACACACAAATAGTTAGAGGCCGCTGATCTGGCGGATTCAGTTCTGTGTGGACCACCTGTAGATTCCACACTCTGCTCACTTGCCTAGTGCCACTGTGCCATTTTCTCTGAGATACAATCCACTCTTTCCTAGCCTGTTTTAGCTCTTAGAAGTCTAGAGTTATGGTATTTAAATGTAATTGACATTACGTCATTCATTGCATAGTTATAATGCAGTGATTTGCATTCTGTATTGACAGACTCTGCACTTCTGACAATATTAATTTTCATTAAATTAAAAACATAATAAACCCTCTTCTGCTTCCAAACCCAAATTCATTAATATGGGGTTATGGAGTTGCCCTCCTTTTGTGGCTATAACAGCCTTCACTCTTCTGAGAAGGCTGTTCATAAGAGTTTGGAGTGTGTCTTTTGGGATTTGTACCTATTTAGTCAGAAGAGCATTTGTGAGGTCAGCACTGGTGATGAATAAGAAGGCCTGACTCACAGTCAGTGTTCCAATTCATTCCAAAGGTGTTCAGTGAGGTCCAGGTCAGGACTCTGTGCAGGCCACAGGAGTTCCACTGCCTTCTGAAAACTGTTGCCAAAAAGCAAATACTTGGGTAAAATGTCTTTGCATGATGTAGCATCAACATTACCCATCACTAGAACTTGGGGCCAAGCCCAACCCCTGAAAAACACCCCTGACCACTATTCCTCCTCTAAACTTTAGTGTTGGCACTATGCATTCTGAAAGGTACCCTTCTCCTGGCATCTGCCAAGCCCAGGTTTATCCATCATATAGTGCCAGGTAGTGAAGCTGATTCTTCACCTCAGAGAATATTTTCATCACTCCAGCAAAGTGTCACAGCTCCAGTGAAGAGTCCAGTGGCACACAGTTGCTTTCAGACACAGTTTAGAACTGAGGACAGGTGGTTTTTATACACTATGCACTTCAGCACTTGGCAGCCCCACTCAGTGTTGCTTATGTAGTCTTTTGCTTTATGGCTGAGGGTTTGCTGTTCCTAGATTCTTCCATTTCACAATAATACCTCTTACAGTTGACTGATGCAGATCTAACAGAGCCCAAGTTTCATGAACTGACTTGTGGCAAAGGTCAAAGTTACTAAAGGTCTTCAGCATGTTGCATTCTACTGTCAGTGTTATTCCATGGAAATTGCGTGGCTTTATGCTTGGTTTTATGTACCTTATAGCAAATTGTGGGACAAACACCTGAACTCAGTGTGTACATACATTTGGCAACATAGAGTAGCTTGAGATTTTAGCGATAATTTTGACTCGTAAGAGTTAAATCTCTCTAATCTGCCAGTCAGTTGTCCATTTTCCTATTTGGCTTCAGATTCAGCTTTCTGAATGCATTTTGGCTCCATGTGCATGTTGATGACTCTTATGTGGTAAGAGTTATTAAGAGTTGTGCTGGATACATTTTATTTTGAATGTTCCTCTTACAGAGAGAGCACTTAGAGCCATTAATCTGTGCGCCACTATCTACTCGACAAATCTATAATTCGTATCACAAATGATCAGCAAAGACGTCTCTGGGACTCTATGATAGTATTACATCTGACTGTCTCTATATCATGCCTAGTGACAGTAAATAAGAATGTGTCTATCTCAGAGCCCCCTCTGGGCTCAGCTTTATAAAGCAAAGCCTGTTCCTTATTAGATGCCTGTAGACTAAGAAAGGAAGGGAAGGGGGGATGGAACGGAAAATTCCAGATTGGAGCATTTTGCATTCTACAGACGCCCCGAGTGGCATGTAGATGGGATAATGTTTTGGTTTGTTATGACGCTTTGTGATGTAACAGGAAGTGTCACCTTCAGCTGTCGCATTAACATCTCTTCCTGGGCTGCTAATGCTTACCCCTGTGCTGTTAGCGGCTGTCTGGGCTGATACAGTGAGGGTATATGATGTCATACTGTGGCAGCACTGTTTAACAAAGCTTGCTGCAAAGTTCCAGCCCATTTCTGTGTTTGTTTTGCTGCTTTTAATTGAGAGCATGTAAAAATCGAGGTGTTTTACACAGAAAATATCGCTATGAGAGTGAAAATCATGTATGTTTAGATCAAAAAAAGCTAGATAATGTTCCAGATTTGGGTAGTGCTATGTGATGGGGCTTAAAATCATCACTATTTTTAAACCGTAAAATAATAAAGATTCTGCTGTAATTTACTGTTTTTTTTTCTTCACAGTTATAGAGCCTCTACATTTTGAGGAGCTTAGCACCTTTACTGGCCACTTATGTTCAGCACTCATGCAACCCCTGATGTCTTAACTATCAACAAAAACAGGAATAAAGTCATCTTTCTCAAACTCACAGAGGAAGCTCTATTCTTGGCTGCTGACTCTTTGGCTGTTAGCAGTACACTCTCTTGTATAGTATAGTGTATTATAGTATGTAGTTTTGGATGCATCCTTTGTGTCTTTTCTAGTGAATAGATAGACTTCTTCCCCCCTGTCCAGCGACTAAAAAGTGAACATTGACACCTGAAGTAACAACTGTTTAAAGTTCTTTGCTGCTAGTAGTGGACTGAGCAAAAAAGTGGCATATTTTGTTTTCATGTAAAAAACAGAAGAAAAAAATGGCCAAAAAAACCAAAATATTTAAATGCAAGTCTACAACTAAGTGTCATAATCTAACAGTCATTTGAGTGATAATCAACATGATGTATAATATCACTTTAAAATATAAAAAGAAATGAACAGTTTTATGATATCAGCATGACTGATGATGCGGGGTAATGGTGTCAGCCCAAGCCAGCATAAATAAAGCAGCAATAAATGAATTTCAGTTCATTAGTTGGTGGTACTAGTGTTGATTTTAGAGGAGTTGTTAGGAATATGAGGATACTAAGTCAATACGCAGGTAAAAGCTACATTCTCAGATAATACATTCTCAGGCAGCAGTGTAAATGGATTTGTGTGGCGTTTGAGAGCTTTGACAGATAGGTGTGTGTGTGTGCCCGTGAAAAGAGGGTATAAGAAGACCAAGTAAGTGGAGGTGGATAAAAGTGTGTGTGTGTGTCACTAAATGGCCTGGCTCTTCCCCTGGGGGGAAGGCCGGGGTTTAGTGTGTCCGGAGCGGCTGCTTTGTCCAGGGCTTTCACTTTGATTAGGCCTCAGTGAGGCACGCTCACTTAAGGGCGGAGGGAGAGGAGTCGTACCTGCACTGGCCATGCTGTTCCCATCAATGCCACTTCCTCCCCCCAAATCGCAGTGCTGTTCCCATCACTGCTGTTGCCCCCCACACTGCCCATGCTGTTACCTTCGCCGCCGCTTCCCCCTACACTGCCACTTAATTCCCCTAGAAGTGCCGCACTGGCGCTGTGGCCAGCCCGAGGAAGGGTGTCGTAATGCATCTGGACCCGCCATTGCCCCACAGGGATAATGGCCCTGATTGCTCCTGATTCCTCGTCTCCCGCAAAAATACCTCATGTAAAATAAGTGACATTTAAAAGGCATCAAGATGTGAAAAGGGAGGCAGAGTGTGTGTGCACGAGAGAGAGAGAGAGCGCAAGGGAAGTAGTAATCTTTTCACCTGAATCAGGAAGAGAAGAGGAGGAGGGGAGGGGGGAAAAAAAGAGGTCCCTTCTTTGGCCGGCGGGGGAGCGACAGAAAAACGATAAGCCCCTGTGTCGTGAGCTGACCCTCGCTGCTAAGCTTTTTAACTTCCTCCTGTCTGTTCGGCTTTTCTCTCTCCCCACACAGAGAGAGAGAGAGTGAGCGAGAGAGTGAGCGAGAGAATGAGTGTGAGCAAGAGGGAGAGCTCTGAGTGAGTGCATGTGAGTATGGGGGGGGAGAGGGGTTTGAGCTGTGGCAGTGGGTTGACATTGCTTCTGGGAAGTGCTTGAGTCTGCGTGCTAAAAATCATTTTGGGTTAGATAGAGGCCCCCTGAGCTGGCCCCAGGATATCGGCGCGCTCATCTTCGTTTAGAGAGAAAAGCGCCGACGCCGAAGCACAGCCCGCAGGCACCGTTCTCTGTCTAGAGAGAGAGTGAGAGTGAGAGGGAGGGAAAGACAGAGGGAGGGAGAGGGAGAAAGAAGGATAGAGGGAGTCTGCATGCTGCAGAGAAGGCTACAGCCAGCATATGGTTCTGCTGCACCAGGCTGTGGCCCCACACAAACTGCTTCAGTGCCCAACCACCCAGAGAGCTGAGCACTATGAGTTATTCATAATCGCCTCCATTTGCTTTCTAATGCATATGCTAAGCATTTTGAATGTTTCAATTCTGCTTCATTTTAATTTGGCATCTGGTTGCTTGTGTTATTTTCAGTCACAGTCTTCTTTTTTCAGGCTCTTACTGTTACTACTTCTACCATTAGGTATTCTTACTACTTAAAGTTTGTTGGTGTTCAGAAATTTCGGTTTCGTATTCCCATTCTCCATTAAATTCATAAAATCCATTAAAGTGTGGTCGGACTGCCTAAGTGATGCACTGATACACTGGATCATGATTGGCGTCAACTGTAATCTTATTAAACAGATCAGGTATCGGCTAGACCTGACCAATCCACTGTTGACGCTTATTCACAGTATAGTGGATCCTATATTCACACTATTCACAGTACAGAGACACAGTCGCTGTAAAATGGAGTGTCATTCCAAAACATGATACACATCAAATTTTCACTTATATTGTAATAGATAACAGCATTGATAAATCATGTTATTCAAGATGAATAGTAGGCATCTTACAGGTATAATGTGTGTGTGTGTGTGTGTGTTGTGTTCGAATAAAATGCAGAGGTGAAATGATTTCCCTGCTCAGGGTTAATCAACTGGTCCTCCAGATCTTGTTTTACACCTGTTTAGAGCCTGTTCAACTGATAAGCCTAAGTGATCACTGCTCACGTAAAAACAGCTCACATAAAAACATGAACATATGAGTGAACGATTGCACGTGCTGACGCACAGCTCTCTCTTTCTCTGTGACTTTGGTGAATCTGCAGGACATGCCAATCAGATAGCACAGATGCTAAGACATCCTGATGTATTCTCTCTCTCTCTCTCTCTCTCTCTCTCTCTCTCTCATGTTTTAAGCATCAGGGAGGCTGTGCAGGCTGTGGCTCATGAATGTGGGTGATGGTCGAGTGTGTTTGCCTTCTGTGGGCAATTTGAAGAGGCCTGTTTTGTTCACTGTTTTTTTTCTTCTTGTTGTGCTGATTTTCACTCATAGTGCTTTAGATTGGTGGTATTGGTAGTGGTGGTGGTGGTGGTGGTGGGGTGGAGATCTTGTCCTCTATCAACCTCTTTTTCAAGCTCCCCTCAGCCCTCTAATCCCCCACCTGCTCACTTTCTGGACATCAACACACTTCCAGTGGCATTACCGCAGCACTTAAAGAAACAGTAGCCTCGGTTTTCAGCTATTTATCTCCAATTTAACTGTACAGGAAACAGACTGTGTCATTCTTTGTTGATATTGGATTTTCTGCAGTGTTCTGTTAGATTCTTACACCTTGATCACAAATCACAAGCATTTCTGTGCTGTTTGTCATTCAACAAATAATCACACTGCTAATTTTCTGCTCAGATTGTGCTGGCATAACTTGAATATCTGAATCAAACTGAACACTGATGAGTAAGGACACAAGGGTAATTTTGGTACCCGTCAAAAGTACCACTGTGGCATGTTGTCATGGTTACGGCTTGCAAGTAGCCCACCCTCGTCACGAGAGAGAACACTATCCATGAAGAGGTTTTTGGCGATTGGTGGTCTGTCCAATGTTATAACTGCTAACGCTTCCTCACCTGGACCCATAAACCCACTCATTTTCTCCCTCTCTCTCTCGCTCTCGCGCTCGCTCTCACTCTCTCTCGCTCTCGTGCTCTCTCTCTCTCTCTCTCTCTCTCTCTCTCTCTCTCTCTCTCTCTCTCTCTCTCTCTCTCTCTCTCTCATTCTCTCTCTCATTCTCTCTCTCATTCTTGCTCACTCTCTCGCTCTTGCTCACTCACTCATTCTCTGTCTCTCTCACAAACAACACATAAAAATTCACTTAGAGGAGACGATAAGTGTTCACACATTATCACCTAATAAGCACACAGTTTTAGCCTATTGCTATTTTACCCATTTCTGTACACTATACAGTATGGCCTGTGCTGGAATATTGGCTAGCTGAAAACAATGGACAGAAGCATGGGTGTAGGCCTCACTGGGTATGTTTGAATGCACTGAACAGAAAATTTGTACTCAGTTACATTAATAAAAAATTTAACTTTTTTATAAAAAGTTGTGTTTGCATGTTGCAGCCAATTCTTCCCCCTAATGGGCACAAGGTTTGGTTTATTGACATGAAGTCACCACTTGCATGCACCAGTATGCAATTTCTGGACTGATGCTCTGACTAATAATTATTTCCTGGATGTTGCTGATACCGATACCAATTACCAACAGATTACAGACTGGGCCAATGGGGCCAGTGCCCAGGGGCCTTTAACCACAAGGCTCGAGGTGGCAGTCCACTGCAGATTGTGGCAACATTAGATGAATTAGGAGTGTGTAAAAGTGATTAAATAAATAAAGAAATCTTACCTGTTTTGTGGCCAGCTTTTCCCCTTTAAAATGCAGTCATGCCTAAATACATACAATCTTAAAAGTATACTATAATTATATATGTTATATTTATTATATATATGTGTGTGTGCTGGTAATGAAAAAGTTGATTTATTTAAGTAATTCCATTCAAAATGTGAAACTTGTATATTATCCTCATTCATTACACACAGACTGATATGTTTCAAGGGTTTATTTCTTTTAATTTGATGATTATAACTGATAACTAATGAAAACCCAAAATTCAGTAACTCAGAAAATTTGAATATTATGAAAAGGTTCAATATTGAAGACACCTGGTGCCATACTCTAATCAGCTGATTCTCAGCTCAAAACACCTACAAAGGCTTTTAAATGGTCTCTCAGTCTAGTTCTGTAGGCTACACAATCATGGAGAAGACTGCTGACTTGACAGTTGTCCAAAAGACGACCATTGACACCTTACACAAGCAGGGCAAGACACAAAAGGTCATTGCTAAAGAGGCTGGCTGTTCACAGAGCTCTGTGTCCAAGCACATTAATAGAGAGGTGAAGGGAAGGAAAAGATGTGGTAGAAAAAAATGTACAAGCAATAGGGATAACCGCACCCTGGAGAGGACTGTGAAACAAAACCCATTCAAAAATGTGGGGGACATTCACAAAGATTGGACTGCAGCTAGAGTCAGTGTTTCAAGAACCACCAGGCACAGACGTATGCAAGACATGGGTTTCAGCTGTCGCATTCCTTGTGTCAAGCCACTCGAACAAGAGACAGCACCAGAAGCGTCTCACCTGGGCTAAAGACAAAAAGGACTGGACTGCTCTGAGTGGTCCAAAGTTATTTTCTCTGATGAAAGTAAATTTAGCATTTCCTTTGGAAATCAAGGTCCCAGGGTCTGGAGGAAGAGAGGAAAGGCACAGAATCCACGTTGCTTGAGGTCCAGTGTAAAGTTTCCACAGTCAGTGATGGTTTGGGTTGCCATGTCGTCTGCTGGTGTTGGTCCACTGTGTTTTCTGAGGTCCAAGGTCAACGCAGCCATCTACCAGGAAGTTTTAGAGCACTTCATGCTTCCTGCTCCTGACCAACTTTATGGAGATGCAGATTTCATTTTCCATCAGGACTTGGCACCTGCACACAGTGCCAAAGCTACCAGTACCTGGTTTAAGGACCATGGTATTTCTGTTCATAATTGGCCAGCAAACTCGCCTGACTGCCTTCCTATTGTGAAGAGGAAGATGCAATACGCCAGACCCAACAATGCAGAAGAGCTGAAGGCCTCTATCAGAGCAACCTGGGCTCTCATAACACCTGAGCAGTGCCACAGACTGATCGACTCCATGCCTCGCCACATTGCTGCAGTAATTCAGGCAAAATGAGCCCCAACTAAGTATTGAGTGCTGTACATGCTCATACTTTTCATGTTCATACTTTTCAGTTGGCCAGCATTTCTAAAAATCCTTTTTTTGTATTGGGCTTAAGTAATATTCTAATTTTCTGAGATACTGAATTTGGGGTTTTCATTAGTTGTCAGTTATAATCATCAAATTAAAAGAAATAAACACTTGAAATATATCAGTCTGTGTGTAATAAATGAGTATAATATACAAGTTTCACGTTTTGAATGGAATTGCTGAAATAAATCAACTTTTACATGATATTCTAATTTTATGACCAGCACCTGAATATGTGTGTGTATCCAACCAATTGGGAAAGCTAAAAAAAAGAAATTAAGTTATTAAGTGCACTCCTTTTAGTGGACCAATATTAACTCCTTAAGTGCTGATGCAATAACATTCCACACTGATACACTATCTGATTAATTTTATCACTGTAGTCTGCCTGTTTTAAGTTATTGGCTATTGATATTATTAATGCTATTTAAATGAGATTTTACCTTTTGTGTAGGATTACCTCTGCTTTTGTATTACGATAAAGTTAATAATGGGTTAGCAATAATATACAAATTTTAGTTTGTATATATAACCCAAAATGCTTTACAATAGTAACAAAACACTCAGTCAGCAATAATCTGAAACGCACACCTATACACTTTCCCAGGGGAAAAATTCCCCAGATCACACATACAGTCACTTAGCTGGCCAGGAATGGGTCCTTGGGGTAAGGTTCTTCTCAGGTTCTTATCATAGCTACAGTGTACCAACATAGGTGGCCAGCAAAGGGGAACCTCTTTCCTGCTTTGTAGCATAGTTCAAGTGGCTGGCTCATGATGCCTTGTAACCTGGGAAAGGTCTTTATTCACAGGGGAAGGTCCATCTCTGCCTGCGAGCCTCACAGCTGTGGTGAAATGTCCCTCAAGCAGCCAGCCGACCCAAGAAACCTCGTAGTTGTGATGGTAGCTTCGCTCAGGCAATCAACCTGATCAGCCTCTGCGACACTGAGGAAAGTCACTCTCAGTCACCTTCTCTGCCGATATTGTGGCAAACCAATATTGTGCCAACATACGTTCATCAGAACACACATGCACACAAATGTGCATAATTGTTAGGGTGAAATTAGGAGTCTTGCCTATTGTTATAGCAGTAGTGTTCCTGTTTGAATGGGGAAACTTGTCTGTGTGTGAAACGGTTGTTTTAACTGCTATCTTAAAACAATGAAAATGCCTACCACTGGTATCTACATGTACATCTGTATGTGCATGTGTGAGCATTAAAGTAAGGTGCTAAATTATCAATAGTAATTCAGACCAATAACAGTATTGACATTTTCCCAATTACTGTCAAATCATGTATTGGCCTTGCAAGTACATGCACCCCATTAAAGGTCTCCAAAATGAAAGCAGAAGAGATCAGAGTAAAAATCTCTCCAAAAACCTCTCTCATCCGTCATTCTCTTTCCCCCACCCCTCTACTATTTACCCTATCCCTACTTTCCTTCCCTTTTTCCATCCCTATCATTTCTCTCCCTGTGTTCCCTCCCTCTCTCTCCTTAATTGTTTATATACATTAACATTCCCCAAATAAAGCTTGTTCAGGTGACAGGCCTGTAATTTTGCCTGTGTAAGGAGGCAGCAATGTGAGGCCAGTAATCTCGGCTTGTCACTGCTATGCTAATCAGTCAGGCACGGCTCATGCGCTCAGCCGGCCACTCCAGCCTCTGATACGGCTATTAGCATCGAGGAAATTCGCAATGAAGAACAGGGTGGAGATTTGCTTGGGAAATGCGGCATGGGACCTCCACCACTTGTTACAGGCCTCGCATCCACACCCTAATCCAAAAAAGTTGTCTACCGAGACAGAAGTAGGATTTTTTCTGCTTGGGATCCTCATTGGTGCTCTTTTTCTGTTTTTCAGCGCCAGGTGTGTACATTCTTTTTGTGATAGGACTAATCAGTTGCTTCTGTTCCCTTCACTTGAGCATCTTACACAGGGTAATGGTACAGTGAGGGGGCCCTAAGCATCTGTTATGTCAGTTATTACGTACAGCCAGTACTGGTTACACTCATAGACGGATTTACATTAATGATAATCTGATAGTCTTTTTTCTCGTGCCTTTGTACGGAGCCCTGCTGGTGACATCTTGTATAAATAAAAATAATGAGTGGCCATGCCTTATTAACGCTTGGGAACGACTTAGTAAGGAGTGGGAATGAGATCGTGGCTTACTAAGTCATGGCCACAACTTAGTCATCTCATTCCTTCTCCTTACTAAGTTGTGGCCACGCATTATTTTTATTTATACAGGATGTCAACAGCGGGACTCTGTATATTTGTGATGAAGTATAAGAAAGCAAAGCAATGCAGATGCTAAAAGGCTAGCCTGCTAACCGGCGCTTCGCCTCGTTTTTGTCTTAAAACATATTCCTCTCCAGCTTTCAACAAATACTCACTCGTGTTTCAGACTGCTCAGAAAATGAGATCAAACTGTCGTAGTACTTTTTTTTTTTTTTTTTTTTTTATGTCTGACGTTTTTGCGAAACAAACTTTTTCTGCAGGCTGTTAGAATCTGAGTCCACGTTGATTTCAGAATACCTTCTTTTCACACTCAAATCTAATAATAAAGAACAATAATGAATATTAAAGAATAATAATAAAGAATAAAATGATATCACACCCACATTAATTTCCAGCTTGGAAACAAAAACAGCAACTAAAATCCATGTAAACACAGGCTTGGCTGTAGTTATGCAGTGGTGGGTCTTCCACAGATCAGCTAGTATGATTTGAGGAGAGTTGTGTGTATGTGTGCGTACTTGCACACATTTTATTTATTTATTTATTTGGAACCAGGATCGGCGTTGTCCTCTCAGAGGCGCCGCACAGTGGCTCTTGTTATCTGTGCGGTTGTGCGAGTGTGTCCAGTAATCCTGAGTGGGAGTAAAGTAGCGGTGTGAGGGAACAGATTGGCAGTTGATCATGCTGAAATGCGCTCTTATCCGTTATTGGATCTGAAATGGAGGAGGCTTAAGAATTATCGGAGGCCGGCGTTAATGTGGAGATCATCTGGAGAAAGCTCCAGGCCGTCTGGCAGCCTGCACACACACACAACTCATATACTACACTCATGGCCTCTTTCTCTTTCCTTTCTCTCTCTCTGACTCGCTTTCTCTGTGTCTTAATGTGTGGATTTTTACCTGTCACTTTTTGCCGTTTTCCATACATACAAAAAATAACAACAATTGTGTTGTGTATCTTATGTTCATTGTTATGGAACACTGTACTAAACTACTACTCTGTGATCAGATTATCACATTTTTTGTTTAAACTTCTGTATTTATTTCTGTAAATCTGAACCAGAATGAGGTCAAGTGTCTTTAAAACAGTCTTAGCTGGTTATTAGCTTGGCCCTTTCTAAGGTGCTTACTATCAGTCCTGTGTAAAGTTCAAAGATTTTCCCCACTTCATCAAATCGATATGAAAACAATAGAATTCCAGAGAGTTATGTGCGCATGTGTGAATGAGTGTAGTGCAGCAGCTGCTGAACTCATCCCGGCTCATGTGATTAGTCTCCGGCGCTGGTGTCAGGATTAGCCAGCCACTGCACTTTCCCAAAGTTCAGCAGGTCAGGAGTTTACTCAGCCTGGAGGTAGGTGGAGGTAGAATATTATGTGTTAACTCGCTTCAAGCACACTTGCACAAGACTGCACCACGCAACGTAACACTACATGTAGCAAATATCACAATGGGCTGAGGTGTAGATATAAAAATTATACTGACCACTAGGGCCACCAAGACAGTTATTCTAATGGACAAATTTATGAATTTGTGGAAGCATGTTTGAATCATGTTTGAATCAAGCATGTTTTTCCAATAAGCATGCATGCTTCAGCTCCATAAACCAGTCAGGTGATGCTTTTATTGAAAACTTTAAATCCCTAACAGCCTATCTAGGTTTTTTCTTCAGTTACTGTTTAGCTACTGCTGTGAGAACCACTCTCAATCTTATGTAACACCTTATTATCACAATTTCATAGAATAATTAGTGAACTTCAGCAAGTGGAACAGTACCTATGACACCAGGCAGTCTGGCAGGGGAGACTTCTACAGTCACCAAAACACCACATTAGCTATTACAGTGGTTGCAGTTAACAAACTGATTTGACAGATTAGTTCTGTGTCCGAAGCAAGAAGAAAAAAAAATCTCCAAGACATACTGTATGACCACTCGGGCCATAGGCTCTGCATTTTTATTAGCCAGAATGTAAAATGTTACCAGGCAATAGGCAGTGTCTTCTTCTGGTTATATCTGGGTCTCCATTCTATATTGTATTTATTGGTCTTATATTAGCTGGTGTATTAGATTCCCAAACAGCTTTTGTAGCTTATGACTCACACAACTGACCAAAAACAGCTTCCTTGGCCCACAAAAAAATATTAACCCTTGTGTGGGGTTCAGGTTTTTGTTACTCAGTGGTCTGGTGGACGCACCGCATTATTGGTTTTTAGTTAATACAGCCATAACAATTTATGTAAAAATATAAGATTTTTAAAATATCACAAGTGTCCAGCATATGGTTCTACTTTAGCAGCTGTAGCCAGACAGCAGCCTGTCCATGTTGTCCACCCTCACACATATACACACACACTAATAGATATTCAAACACACACAGACCCACACACACTACTAATAGCAGGCCATGTAGGAGGAGAACAGAGTGAAGGGACAGAATACTTCCACACTTTTATTCCCTGTGCGTTCACCCCAACACCACGTGTAATATAAATATGTGGGGGATGAACTGTGTGAAGTCATTCAAAATGTGTTATTTTAAATGTTCTTCACAGAAAAATGAGCAAAGGCCAGCAAATGGGTTAAACTGGCCTGGTAGTTTCAAATGTAAGCAAATATAACAATGATCAGTGTAGCCTATCGAATTTCACTTGACTCTATAATCATGCTATCTCTCTCTCTCTCTCTCTCTCTCTCTCTCTCTCTCTCTCTCTCTCTCTCTCTCTCTCCCTCTCGCACTCTTTCTCTCTCTCTCGCTCTCTCTGTCTCTGTCTCTCTCTCGCTCTGTCTCTCTCTCTCTCTCCCTCTCGCACTCTTTCTCTCTCTCTCTCTCTCTCTCCCTCTCGCACTCTTTCTCTCTTTCTCGCTCTCTCTGTCTCTGTCTCTCTCTCGCTCTCTCGCTCTCTGTCTGTCTCTCTCTCTCTCTCCCTCTCGCACTCTTTCTCTCTCTCTCTCTCTCTCTCTCTCTCTCTCGCACTCTTTCTCTCTCTCTCGCTCTCTCTGTCTCTGTCTCTCTCTCGCTCTCTGTCTCTCTCTCTCGCTCTCTCTCGCTCTCTCTCTCTCTCTCTCTCTCTCTCTATATATATATATATATATATATATATATATATATAGCCATGTTTGTGGACTTAAGTAGAAGAGACTTTTATTATGTTTTAAATATGATGAAAAGTTTATCTCTTGAAAAGTGTATCTCTTGACATTGAAACAAATGCAAAAAAATCAGACTTGCAGTCGATGCATAATGTAAATCTAAAGTAAATATAATTCATTATGTAACTACATTAGTAACGTAGTACCTTTTAAATAATACAGGAAAGTGAATAGTAACTCTCAGATGTGAAAGGTCTTAAGTCATCCAGATGAACTGAGAAAAGGCTGCTTTGTAAAACTCCCCTACTGAACATTGTGTCTCTGACTTACTTAACATTTGTGATTTGGGTTTTTGGGTTACTGATGCAATGTGAGTGCTGGGTATTGTTCTAAGCATGTGTTAGCTAACAACCCAAAGTGAACGCCAGAAGCACACCTCATTACTGTGTCTGAGAGTCTGGGTATTAGTTACATGATCAATCGTGTACTTGGAAATCTGTGCTAGTACTAACCAGCTTTAGCTACAAGCTTGCTCTGGGCTGAAAATAGGTTACACTCTGTCTGAGAGGGAGCATGGGCCATAACCTGCATCTGTGACTGTATAATGGATGCACACACACTGCACAGTCATTAGTGTATGAGTTTTAGTTCAGAATAGGTATAGCATGCAGTAAGAGGCACTGCAAAGATACAGAGGGAAATGCAGATGGAAAAAGCAGGATAAAAGAAGAATAGAACAGGATGGATAGACAAAGAGAGAAAGAGAGATTGAAACGGCTCTATTTCTCATCTGGTAATTGAAGGTGAGAAGTGATTGCATTATCCGCAGGAAGGAGAGTAATCTGCTATCACCTCATGAGCTCCTCATTTCCTCAAGTGCAGCTCAACCCCTGACTCCAGCTAAACACACACACACACACACACACACACACATACATATATTTAGACTGTGTAATTGCTCTCTGCAGCTGTTTTCATATAAGCATATGGCAAATTTTTTGCTCTAACACAGGGCTGACCAAAGTGTGAGGATGTTTATTTTGGCCCTCACCCAGTGAACTAGCTATATTTATATTAACATATATTTCTACTATATTTAAGTAATTAAATTATTTTCCTTTTAAAAGTAATATTTTTGAAGTATTGTTGTAATAATAAGGAATAAGGTAATTTTTTATTTTTATTTCAAAAAGTTTGAACCTTATCTACATTTTTATTTCTATATTTTGTCTTTTTGGCCCATGGTCCACCACAAACACTGCACTTTCACCCCTCCCCATGGGCGAAAAGTTGGGGAGCCACTACTTGAGAAAGTTCATAACTGATGCATTCTGGTTCACGATGTCTGGCATGTGTAGTAAGGTCAGTATTGGTTCTAATACTGATAAAAATATACTGATCCAGTATATTGAATCAGTGCATGGCTATTTATTTAATTGATCTATGAATGAGAAACAGTGCTAGTGATAAGTGTGACTTATAGGGCTGTAACGCTGTACATACAGTACATGTGGAATACTTGATGTGTATCATTTTTCTTTAAATCAAGTCTGATGGTGAGAAACCATAATTCACCATCTAGCCTGCCAAAAACAAGCA
Organism: Pygocentrus nattereri; assembly: GCF_015220715.1. Taxonomy (NCBI): domain Eukaryota; kingdom Metazoa; phylum Chordata; class Actinopteri; order Characiformes; family Serrasalmidae; genus Pygocentrus; species Pygocentrus nattereri. The sequence continues at coordinate 30,832,260 of NC_051215.1, read as the reverse complement.
GTAAATGCCTTTTCCTCTGACAGTTATCTTCTTGAGGCCTTCCAGCCATGGATGATGCACAGCTGGCTCACCCCTACACTACAAACCCAGCTTTTAGCTCAACCACCCAGGAGAGATTATGATGACAACCAATGACCAACTTTCAGCTGCTAGGCTAGTTGCTAGGAATTTAAGTTTTTCCTTGTAATTTGTGACCTCTAAGTGTCATAAGTCTGTTTTTTTTCCTTTTCCCTTGTTAATACCTTTTCCTGATAAACCTTATGGTGGCCTCTCAATATGTCATACAGCTGATCAGTCCGGCATGCTGCAGAGTTTGTGGAGAATAGCAAGCAGAGGCTGCCTATTTAATGGCAGAGGCATATGTTGACGTTTTATCAATAGGCATTATTAAATCTTGCTTGGGTGAGTTAATCTTAGGTTGATGCTGCAGAGAGGTTGAGAGAGACAGGCATTAACAGGCCCATGTGAAAGGCAGGTCATAAGCTGCTTATTATATCGACTCTCGCTCTCTCTTGCTCTCCTTCTCATACACTCTCGCACATGTGCGTGCGCACACACACACACACACACACACACACACACACACACACACACACACACACACACACACACACACAGAGCCTCTGTTTCTGTCATGCTCTCACTCTGTTGTTTGTAATACAACACAAATGCAGCCACATCTACACTCACAGGCAGACAAAACACACTGGAAGCATTAAGGCTGAGCCAATAGACATGCTTGCAGTGCCTATGTGCCCATGCCAGATTCTCTCCAGCTCTCTGCAGAGGCACTGAATGGGGGGTTAGGATGATTCCAGAGACCCTGATGAAACAGGGGCCCACTTTTTTGTGTGATATTTTTACGGGGCCTAATGAAATACTCTTAATTGAAACACTTCATTCATTAAGTACTAATAAAAGAGCACTTTTAGATACAGTGTAAACAGCACTACATCATACTTTGTCACCTCTCCAGTGGACCACTCCATGTAAACATTCAGTGGATTAGCCTGGTCAAGGTCTGTAGGAAGAATGAGATTTAATACTAACAGAGATGCCAAAAAAATAGAAAATGAAAGGAAAACAGCAAAAAAACAGGAATGACAGTTGTTGGAGGTAAAAGCAGGATGTTAATATGTTGGGGCTGTTAATAGGAAAGAAGCTTATGCTTTAACTTTTTTTTTATATGGATGTGGTGTGACTGAGCTGTTCTACTGAAAATGGTTAAGCATTTTTTAGTTTTTGTCTTGAAAAACAACATACCCTCTGGTTTTGAATCGTCACTTTATTAATCCAAGACGGAAAGTCATTCATTACAGCAACACAAAACATAGTAACAAGCAAATCCTCATTAACATCATTAGTCAAGATCAGGGAAAGAATAGAATACAAGAAAAATATGGGCCCTTTAAGGCATGTGAGCTGAGGCAAGAGGACCAAAATTCCTACTCTTGGATTTCCAATATATCCACAGAGAAGTGATGTCACACACACATTTGTGTGTAAACCTGCACGCGTCTCCAAACACACAAGCAGCAGCTCAGCGTCTCAGCCGTCGCTGTGACGGCTCAGGGGCCGAAGTTTATTGAAATGAGTATTTATCTCTTCCACTGCCAGGGAGTATGTGTGTGTGTGTGTGTGTGTGTGTGTGTGTGTGTGTGTGTGTGTGTGTGTGTGTGTGTGTGTGTGTGTGTGTGCGTGTTTCAGAGACAAAAGCAGCGTTATGGCTCTTGCTGGAGCTAGCAGAAGGAGCAGAGGCTGACAGTGGGTGATAAGACCACCAGCCTGCTCCTTCTGATAATCACTCGCTGGACCCCCACTCTCCCCACACACACAGAGCTTACACAGCTCTAAGTAGCCAGAATGCTGTGTGTGTGTATGTGCACAGATAGAGGGAGTGCTGTGGAGCTGTATTACAGGCTCAGTGCAGTCTCTGTAGAACAGAGAGGATGAACACAGCAGCCTGTGTAAGAGAGAGAGCAGCAAGCATCGCTTTTTGTCTTTCAAGCAGTCAGCAGGATGCCACCAAACTGTCCAGTGTTCTTAACCCCATGACCCCTTAACTTAATATTAGGCTTATTGTGGTGTGTTGCTTTGTGTAATGTTACTTTTATATTTTATATAATTGGTTGTTATATTGTTTGGGCTAATAACATCAGACCTCAGGCACCATAGTTGAAAATTAGCCAGCTGGCTAACCCTGGCACATCCACTTTTACCTTTATTAATGAGCATCGCCCCACATATATAGATATACAGTCAAATGCAAAAGGTCACCCAGGTCAAAATATGTTTTGTGACTTTCAAAGTGAAAATGAAATTCACTTTTTTATAGCAGCTTCACAAAAATCCAGGTCCAAGCTCCAAATGACCAAGCCAACAGCCACAAGAAAAAACTCCATAAGAGCAAGAGAACAAAGCCTTAAGAGGAGTCAAGACTCAAAAAGAGAACCCATCGTCTTTTGGGTGACACCGATAGCAAAACAATAATTGATAGTTATTGTACGATCTGATAGTAAATGTACAAGAGTAAACATATAAACATATAAAACAGAAATCAGCCTGTCGTTGAACAGTATTTAGATTAATGAATGAAAAAGTCTCTGAGTAACAAATGAGAAATCGATATCTGAAAACCACTACTGCTTACCATTAGTACTAGTACTACTGCTATAATCAACTCAGTATAGTGTGAGGCAGCTGAAATAGTGTCTATGATTAAAAAGTTCTAGTTTAGGTCTGTGCAGGCAGCAGTATCATTATCATCACACTTCTGTACTCTTGAATGCACACCTACTAAAGCTTACAGTAATGCTTACCTCTATGCATATACATACACACACACACACACACACACACACACACATATATATATATATATATATATATATATATATATATATATATATATATGTGTGTGTGTGTGTGTGTATAAAATGCTGCTGTCGGGGGGAAAAAAATCTTGTATCTCAATTTTTGTTGTTTTTCAGTTGTTTTCCCCGTTTCCACTTGTATTGTGCAGATGATTAAAAGACCAAAAGAAGCGGCCCAGAATTACTAGTTTACTATTCTTTTTGTCTGTCTCTGTTTTCTCTCTCAGGTGTTTGGCCTTCTGAAGAGGTGATGGCCTACTACTGTTTGAAGAAACGTCAAATGTTTACGTGAGTTTCTCTCTCTGTCTCTTTCTCTTTCCCTTTCTTTCTCCCTCTCTCTCTTCCCCTCTCCCCCATCTGCCCCCTCCACTCTTGCTCAGGCCATTTGACAGAGATGCAAGGGGCACTTTTTGATTTGCACTCAAGGCGGTACACGAGCCTTTGATTTCCTGTTTTTACATTCAAGAGGCAGAGGAGGGGAAGAGAGGCTTATCGATCACTCAGCCACAAGCTGAAGGTCAACTGGGCATACAGAGACAGAGCGCAGGGCGCTGAGCCCATGGGTCGCTCTGTGTGCGTGCGTTTGTGCCTGTGAGGTCTTCATGTACTTGCCTCTTTACATGCATCAAGGTTTCAAGCATAAATATTAAAAGGACTTTCTGAAACTCTTGATCTCTTTCTGGCAGTTGCCTTCACTGCTCTTTTATCTCTTGTTTTCTTTTTTTTGCCTTTTCTTTCATTTTCTATTGTGTTCATGTATGTATGTGTGACTAGCATGTCTCTGTGTCATCCAGGACTTTTGCCCCGGCACTATCTGGCGGAGCTGTTATCAAGCACTCCCCATAAAGGGAGGCAAGTGTGAGGATGAAGAAGTGTAGGAAAAAGAGAGAGAGAGGCAGGGAGGCAATTTACAGCAAGCTCCCATCTTTCCACTTGAGCCCTGCAGTTTCTGCGTCTCTCTATACTGGCCCACTGTACAGCCAAATAGCTACCTGTCACTGGGCCTTTGTCCCTGCTGAAGCTCATGCTAACAGCTTTGTGCACATTAATTTTTAATTGCACTCCTTGCAACAATCAGCCCTTCATCCTCCTTTCAGAGTCTGCCTCTCTGGAAGCTTATATATTACATGCTTAATACGCACAGTGCCCGCATTGTCTGATTTCAGTGGGCGACAAAGTTAGGAAGGTTTTTTTTTTTTTTTTTTTTTTTTTTTTTTTTAGAGCTGTAAATGACAGATCCTATATACAGATCTGAATACAGTCTCTTTCATTGGTGTTAAACATGTTGAGGTAGTAAAAGCAATAAAGTAATCCATTACAAATTACTAATTGCTTCTTTCCAACTGATATGAGATTAGTGTCCCGTTACATTTATCACATTACTCATTGCTTTACTTTGAAATTACTCTCTAAAACCCACATAAATCTGTACCAACTGGGAAGAACAAGGGAAAACTGAGTTGTCCTTTTCAGTGCTTTATTGATAAAGAAATAGACAGTCACAGTAAACATTATTTAAAAGGCCTACATTTGAATTAGCCAATGATGCTACATCAAAAATTGTCTTATGTTGTTTGAAATACACGAAATTAACAGAAAGAAGGACTGCTTATTGGCTATTCTGCCAATAAAAATGAAATATTTACTAAAATGTCTACAGAATGGCTAAACTGGGTGTGCCTATAGATGGGTAAGGGGGATTCTTTAGAATGCTAGCAACAAGAGGCTTCATCCCAAAATGAAATCAACAGAAGCTGACAAGTTTGCATGTATGTGTTTTTAATGTAATCCTGTAATCACCCTGTTTTTATAATGTATCTGTAATCCGTTTACTGTCTTTTTCTGTAACAGCAAACAATTACCTAAATTTTTTATCCTGATTACATTTCCAAAGAAGTTGGGATGCTGTGTAAAATGTAAATTAAAACAGAATGCAATGATGTGCAAATCATTTAAACCCTATTTTTAATTGAAAATGGTACATCTCAACATACGCACATTCTCAACATACAATAGCAAAGAACTTGGGGATTTCACTTTCAGTACATAATATCATTAAAACATTCAAAGAATCTGGAGAAAGCACGGACAAGCCCCAAAACCAGTATTGGCTGGTCGTGATCTATGTGCCCTCAGGTGAAGCTTCATTAAGAACAGAGATATATTTGCTGTGGAAATCACTGCATGGGTTCAGGAACACTTGCAGAAATCATTGTCTGTAAACACAGTTTGTCATTTTATCCACAAATGCAAGTTAAAACTCTACAATGCAAATAAAAAACCTGCTATACACAAGATCTAGAAACACACCGCCTACTTCTCTGGACCTTAGTGGAAAGGTTTCCTGTGTATGAGTCAAAATTTGAAATTCTTCTTGGACCATGGACCAGCTGGCTTATCAGTGCACAGCTCAAAAGGCATTATTCGTGATAGTATGGTGTGTATTAGTGCACACTGAATAAGTGACTTGCACATCTGTGAAGGCACTGTTAATGCTTAACGATATAAACATGTTTTAGAGCAGCATATGCTGCCATCCAAATGATGTCTTTTTCAGGGCAGGCCATGCTAATTTCAGCAAGACAATGCTAAACCACATTCTTCACGTATTACAACAGCATTGCTCTGTAGTAAAAGACTCAGAGTGCTAAACTGGCCTGCCTACAGTTCAGACATGTAACCTAGTAAAAACATTCGGCACATTATGAAATGAAAAATAAGACAAAGACGTAATGCTTTTGTAATAATTACGCTGCTGAAGTACCACATCAAGCAAGAATGAGTAAACATTTCACTTTGAAAACTTCAGCAGTTGCTCTCCTCAGTTCTCAAATACTTACAGTGTTGTTAAAAGAAGAGATGATGTGACACAGTACTAAACATGCCCCTGTCCCAACATTTTTTAATTGTGTTGCTGGCACCAAATTATAAATGGGCATTTATTTTTCAAAAAACAATACAATTTCTCACCTTCAAAATTAGCGTCTGTACTATTTTCAATCAAGATTAGGGTTTAAATGATTGGCACACCATTGTATTCTGTTTTTATTTACGCTTTGGACAGTGTCCCAATTGTTTGGAAATAGGGTTCTATTGCCTTACCACTCAGCCCTACTTAGCAACATATAAGTAATGCAGGTAATGACGTTGTTATTAAGCTACAGATTTAAACTATGATGTGTTACACTGCCTACAAGATTACAGAAAAATTAACAGCATTTAAAATGGTACTTTGTACCTTGTTAACCCGAGCTCTGTTAAAAATATGAATGCAGCAGGGTATATCATGTCTATTATATATATATAGTATGTGTCATTTGTATATGTGTGTCTGTGTTGGCAAAGCAAGCCAAGAGGCCTGCCATCTGTACATACTGCAAACAGCACTGTGGGGGATCCCTATAACTCTAATTAAGTCCACCTTATCTAGCAGAAAAAAAGGACAATGTCACTTCCTTCTAAGAGAATAAGAGCAAGAGTCAGAGACAGAGAGAGAGAGAGATTTGAAATCAATGAGCCTAGTGGAATTGCGTTCCAATCAATGGCACTCCCCTACAGAGACAAGGTATGCACAGTTAATTAGAGTTATTGTACAGGCTCAGCACTCATGCAGCGTTGTCTCTCTCTCTGCCACCCCCCCCCCTTCCTTCTCTCTTGCTCTAACAGGGGTTCATCTGTGTGCGAGTTGGGTGGAGGAATGACATGTCTTGCTGGGCTCATGGTAAGTCAAAAATGAGCTCAGACACACAACACAATCACAGGCAAATGGTCAATTTCAGCATGGATACCCAAACACAGGCATATTCTAAGCAGTGTGAAATGAGTTCAAATACACAAGCATTTCCGCTCCAGCAGCTGGGGACCAACAGGCCAACTCCACATGAGCATTCTTACACACAAACATGCACATATATATGCATATGCATGCTCACACACACACACACACACACACACGTCTTGAGGGCTGGTGTGTCATGAGTGGTGGTCTATGGGCTCCCCTCCAGATGGATATGCTGTAGAGCTGATCAAGCTTCTACTGCGCCTTCATAAGACCAACCTTATCTGCACCACTCAATACCCCTGCATTGTGGCACTGCAAAGCACAAGTTCAACTTTTCTTCCCAATCCCTCCATTCTGCTTCTTCTCATCTCTCCTTCATTTCCTTTGTCTTATTCATGGTCATGTGTGCTATTACAAAACTCTCCAGCCCTCTTCTCTTCTCTTCTCTTCTCTTCTCTTCTCTTCTCTTCTCTTCTCTTCTCTTCTCTTCTCTTCCCCTGTCCTGTCCTGTCCTGTCCTGTAGGTATGTGGTATTGGCAGTGACACTCATGCTCCTCTCGAGTGACTGCTTCAAAGCCCTGAGGTCAGGAGCCATGTGGCCAGCTGCTGTTGCAGGCTCCTTTGACCTGGTGTCACTCCTCAGGGCGAGAGAGAGCGAACAAAAAACACTAGAAAAACAGATGGATGCAGTATTTATCCAGCGTTCTTTTTCCCCCTCTCACGCATTCACATGCTCTATCTCTGACTGTTTTTAATGACTGCGCTCACATGCATGGTACCAGCTGGATGAGACTGAGTAGAGCACTCATTGGCCTTCTGACTGCTCTGTCTGTCTGTCTGAATCTCCCTTTTATAACTTCCTCATTCTAAGAACTACATAACCTATGTTTTAGTTTCATAATTTTACCGAATAAATTGTAGTTGTTGTTATTTGATTGAATGTACTCTGGCGTTACCATGAATCAGCCTGTTGTGGGATGGGGCTTCAGTCAATCACTTTGATGTTTAAGATGAGGAGAACTTAATCAATGCTGTCAGCTCACATTCAGAGGTGAATAATCCAGCACAAAGGATCTATAAGGGCAGCTCACGGCAAGGTTGATAACAGCACTGTAGGTAACTATGATAAAGTGCTAAAATTGTCTTGCTAAATATAGGTGTTGTTGGATATTCAAGGGCAGGAAAATTGATCAAATTGCTTCAGGGGCAGTCGTGGGCTGGAGGTTAGGGAACAAGCCCTGTGACCGGAGGTTCGCCGGTTCAATCCCCTTGGCTGATAGTCCATGACTGAAGTGCTTTTGTGCAAGGCACCTAACCCCCAATTGCTCCCCGGGCGCCGTGGATAGGGCTGCCCACTGCTCCGGGCAAGTGTGCTCACTGCCCCCTAGTGTATGTGTTCACTAGTGTGCATGTATGGAGGCGTTTCACTGCATGGATGGGTTAAATGCAGAGGTCTAATTTCACAGTGTGCATATGGTTGTTAATTCTGTTCTAGACTATGACTTTGTCTTTATTTATTTGCTAGAATTTTGCATTTGCATTTGCTTCAGATCTAACTGTGACAAGGTTTTATTAACTTGTTTTTAAAACTAATTATAGCAGGCTATTCAATATCATGTTGCAGGACATCAAACTAGCAGTGCCTTTTTTAAGACTACAAACCAGATTATAAGCCTAGTGTTTGGGGCTATAAGGGCACCTGTACAGACAGACAGAATCACTGATGCACAGTGATAGTGCAAAAGTCAGGGAACACTCTTCATTTGTTTAATTTCCCATCAAAATACCCATTAGGTTACAGTTTCAGGAGATTTTTCGGAGGAGATTAGATATAAAATAGTCCACTTTCATAGTCAAAGAAAAATAAGTGGAAAAAAATGTGTGTTTCCAGAACTGGAGTATTATAAGATATTGAGAAAATTCCTAGTGCTTTTCAATGACTGTGCAAGGCTTGGTGGACCACCAAAATTGTCACAATTAGGTAAACAGCACTTTAAGCTTTCATCTTTGAGAGAGAGGAGAAAAGCAAGCTGCTTCAGATCTGAAAACATCCACAGGTGTTTCTGTACATCCTTCCACTGTAAGAAGACAACTCAACACTATGAGTCTGAAAGGATGTGTTACTGTCAAGAAGCTCTTACTGAAAAAAAGAAAATAGACCAATAACATAACATTTGAAAATAAAAAAAAAACTGCTGGTGTTCTCAGAAGAATGGATTCATGACCCCAGAGTTTGAACTTCTAAGACTAAACTTTGGAGGTGCAGAGAAATATAGAGAAAAAAGGGATATTGAAGGGCTATTGTTGTTATTGTTCCTTCTGTGTAAATTTATGTTTTCTGCTTTTTTCCTGAGGTCGAAAAATGAGTAACTTAAATAAGTAGTAGCTATTTTGGGTGGAGGTTAAATAAATGAATGGTCTCTTATTTCTACGCAGTACTGTACAGATGCAAGAGCAGTCCACAAAATGCAGTATATAGATTTGCTTTGACATACCACTTTCCCTTTGTGTTAAAAAATTCCATCTTGTGCACCCATACACACACACCTGCTCTTCCTGAGCCCACCTCTACCCACACTCCCTCTTCAAAACAACGGCGACACACACCCCTCTGATAAAGACGACCACTTGAATGAAAAGATCGTACGAAAGAAAGGAAAAAAATAGGGTAACAAAAGGCGGGGGGAAAGAGTGAGAGCACAAAAAAGCAGAGGCAGCACGGTACAAAGTTATATGAAGGGCATCAGGCAGGCCTGGCGAGCTGAGTGCGGAGTGACAGCGGAGCGCGATGGCCCCGCCTGATAAACGCCTTGCTGCAAATGAAAGGCTCGGCGCTCGCCATCATCCCCTGTCACAATGCAATTACCCAACAGAGTGATAGCAAGATAGAGGGCTCCCAGCCACCGGGAATGATAAAAGTATTGACTGATTTGATTGAATGATTAAAATAATGCAGACGTAAAATGAAAAAACGGGCCAAGAGACAGAAGGGGAGGGATGAGAGGAGACAGAGAGGGAGAAAGGGGTAGAAGTGGGTGGGAGAGTGAAAGAGGGAGAGAGGGTGGTCTGTGTGCAGAGGGGTTTTAAAATTCTGAGAGGTGTGTGTGTGTATAAGGGGGTTGTTTTGTTTTTGTGATTTTTTTTTTTTTTTGTGTGTGTGTTTTCATTTCCTAGGTTTTCATCTTTCTCTCTTCTCTGTCTTTTCTCTTTTCTCTCAGATTGCAGTTTGTGCTGATGTAAAGGAAGTGCTGCTATCTGACGGGAATGAGAAGGCCATCCAGAGTATCCTCCTTATACTCAACAACTACTGTGTGTGTGTGTGGGCTTCAATTTTCTGATATCATGCACCCTTTTTTATTCAAAAAAATAACAAAGCGTTGTTGTCAGGCACTTTGTATTTGAATCTTTTGTCTATAGTAGGTTAGCTTGTTCAGTGTGGAGAAGCAAGATGCTACCACCATGCGCTCTTCTCCGGGGGTCTGCAAGTTTTCCTTTCAATTGAGCAGTTCACTCAGTCGTCAGAAAATTGGTGAGTTATATGAGGTGTGCTTGGGGCTTGATGGAATCACAACCTGGAGCCACACCTGGCCTATATGGATAAGATTCTTAATGGTCCTGTTCTACATGCTCCTCATGTTTAACATGTTCTACACACTTTACATCCTGATCCAACACATTAATTAACAGACTCCTTGTGGGATGGGTCAGGTGTGTGGAGTAGGGAAAACAAAACATTTGCAGAGCGTGGGGTCACCAGGGCTGGGATTGGGAACCTCTGCGCTACATTCTCCACATGCTCTACACACTCAACAACCTCTGCACTCTGTATGCTCTATAAGCTCTACATACTGTACATGGTACACACTCTATGTGCTATTATATACACATAGTCTCCATGCTGTATATGCTCTACATGCTTTACATGCTCTACACACTTTACATGCTTAACATGCTGTATATGGTCTTCACACTCTACATGCTTTATATATGCCACATGCCCTATATGCTATGTATGTTCTACATCAGGAGTGTCAAACTCAATGATTAAAAGGGCCATATTAGAAAATCTCACCATATGTGTGGACCAGAGGAAAAAAATTAATTAATGTTGTGCTATAGCACAAAATGGCCATTGTTTATTCAAAATGAAAACTAGGCACATGGCATCCTTTCTTTGCTGTGCTCAATTTCTGAGTTGCAAAGCTAACGTTAGGTGTTTATACTGGCTGAACTGCAGCTGAAATGCAGCTGTGTTTCAGGAGAATCAGGAGAATCAGAGTGCACATAATGTTGTGCATGCTGGGAACTGTAGTGCAGTGCATTGTGAAACAGGATAATATTAATTGAAAAATAAACTTACTTCTGCGGGCCGGAGAGGATTGTGTCATGGGCCTTGTGTTTGGCACATGGGCTGTACATACTCTACACTTTCTACACATTTCGTGCTCTTTGCGCTGTACATGCTCCATACTCTAAATGCTCAATATGCTAAACATACTTTATATGTTTGACACATTTCAAGCTCTTTGTGCTGTATGTGCTCCATACTTTACATGCTCAATATGCTCTACACGGTCTACACATTCTACACTCTTCACACTCTACAGGCTCCACATCTTATGCTCCAAGTTTTTATACTCTTTGCGCTCCAGACTCTCAGAGTTCCACCCACTCTCTACACTTTACACTCTCAGTGCTCCACAGTCTACATGTTCCTCATGTGCCACACTTCGCAAACCCTACTCCACACACTCCCAACGCTCTACATTACATGTGTCAAACTGAGTTCCTTTCAGGCCATCTCTGAAAAGAGATGAATCTCTGGAGAGATTAGGTTTTCGCATGTAATGTTCAGGTAGGTTCAGGTAGGCCTTGCTAATTATCTGAGTTGAAGCAGGTGTGATAAATGAGGCAAAACACTGAAATCTGCAGTGCTTTGGCCCCCAAGGATTGGAGTCTGATACATGTGCTCCACACACTCCACATGCTCTACACACATTGTAATATCTCCTCTCATCTCTCCAAAAAGGAACATTCACTCATTATTGACATGCATGCACCTACGCAGATGGTGACATAATGTTCTCTTAGATTATCCTGCCAGAGGCATATCCTCTTTCTGTCTGTCTCTCTCTTATACACACACCTCGAGAATAAGTCAAATTTTCCAGCTGACACCCAAAGCTGCCATTTAGTATGATTAATACATATTCATGCCACTTCAGGCTAGAGCTGTTTGTGTTGATTCACCTGCTGTATCTCCTTTCTTATTCTCTGTCTCTTCCTGTCCCTCCTACTCTTTCATTCTTTCTCTTAGTCTCTCTTCTTCTTCTCCTTCTTCTCCTTCTTCTTCAGTTCCTCCCACTGGATTGCATCCATCTCACAACAGCCTAAACCACACAAGCGCACAAAAGCCGGAAAAACAGCGACAACAGAGATGACGGCAAATACGCAAAATTACAGCACCCGCAATCGTTAGCACAACAGCCGCTGCTGAGATGACAATGGGCCTTTATTGAATCTCAGCACCCGGCGAACAATGGTGGTGACACGAAAACGCACACAATTCTCCATTGAGAGGAGAGATTTGTTTAAAAGAAAGGAGTCCAAATGGAGGGGAAGGGTGCCGAGAACGGATAATCAGAGAGGACACGCTCGCAACAGTCAGAGTCCGTGCCTAAGCCATTTCCTCTTATAGAGAGTGAAAAGGCTGCCGGTGGGTTGATAGAACATTAATTGGCGGCGCTTTGTGCGAGAGATGTTTCTGCCATAATAGAGCACTGATAGATCTGATGATGTGATTGGAGCCAGAACAAGGCCGCTTGTCCCTGGAGAATAAAAATAACATTCCTGAATGTACACTGTATAGGTTTTTAAAAGGCAGAAATGGATGGAGGAAAGGAGTTCAGAACAGTTCTATTAGAGCACAATAGGCTTGTGAAATGATTACTCCAAACTGTGCCCAACCTATAACTATTATGATATGGAGCCTCCATATGGTGCTTGGTCTCAAGCTCATCCAGCCTTGAATTACATGCTGAAGATCAGTGGAAGTGTTCCACTATGTCTAAAATATTGATATTCATGTAGTAGAGAAACAGAAAATAAATATTCATAACACTTTAAACTTCAAAGACCCATCAGTAGGTCTGGATTGTTCTTCCTTACTCTCAATATTTACATATTAGTCTGTAGCAGCGACTGATTGATTTGTAGTCGTTACTGGTTAATCACTGATTAAAAAGAGTGCAGTGTATTGAGTTAACTTGCTGTCCAACTCACTGTCTTTGTGTGTATGTAGAATTTTAGAAAATTGTTTGGAATTGTGCCCATTGACGCAGACAATAATCTGGCGCAGATGCTAATTTTGAAAGAGTGTGGGTTAGAATAACTACATCATCACCAGGCATGGTTAGGCATGCTGCAGCGATGTTCAGTCAGATCAACCAAGAGCTGGTTGTGTGCTTCTTGTACGTAGGTGCTCTTGCAGACATGGGGGTTGGTATTGGCTGATCGCAGGATTCTGTGATAGCAATAGATTTTGTAAGTATTTTAAAGCAGTAATCCACTAATGGATATGGGTTACAGTAATATTCCTCTGTTAAGGAAAGTGTGTACATAATGCAAAGTGAAGTAAAACCACTGTAATGCATGACCTCGGGTGTTGTTGCTTTCAGGGAACTAGAAAAAGTACACACACACACCATACTTCCAAAAGTATTCACTCACCCATCCAAATCTGAATTCAGATGTTCCAGTCACTTCCATGACCACAGGTATATAAATCCAAGCACCTAGGCAGGGGGGGGGGGATTATGGTGTGGGGTTGTTTTTCAGGAGTTGGGCTCGGCCCCTTAGTTCCAGGGAAAGGAACTCTTAATGCTTCAACATAAACAAGAGATTTTGAACTTCATTTGAATTTCATGCTCCCAACTTTGTGGGAACAGTTTGGGGATGGTCCCTTCCTGTTCCAACTTTACTGCACACCATTGCATAAAGCAAGGTCTGTAAAGACATGGATGAGCTAGTTCGGTGTGGAGGAACGTCACTGGCCTGCACAAAGTCCTGACCTCAAACCGATAGAACACCTTTGGGATGAATTAGAGTGGAGAATGCAAGCCAGACCTTCTTGTCCAACATTATTTATATGACATTTTACAACTGGAACCAAGTCACAGTGCTTTATAGCCTTATAGGTAATATAAAAACTGATGCAAATACAGTGGAAAAATGAATCAAAGCCAAATACAACTGGAAAAAAATAAGTACTTAAAAAGGAATCAACTCTAAGAAAAAGCTTAAATAAAGTAAACAGAAGCAGAACTAATAGATTAATTAAATAAATGAATTCTTCCAAGCTCTGCAGTTTGTTAACAGTAGGTGTTACTAGTCAAGCAACATTACATTATGGGATGAACAGCACATTATTTTTAACAGCTTGGTGCATTTCGTGTGTTGGCTCATTCATATGTATATCAATTATATTACAGAGGCTTAGAACTTAGATGTTCCAATCAGATTATAGAGGCTAGAGTACTTCTAATTACATTTGTTTTGTTGTTGATTCTATTATGTTTTTAGTAGTAGTAGCTCTGGTTCACAGTTACTGACCTAGCAAAAAACTGAGTCATTTCAGTTGTTTTATTCGTAACAAATAAGGACAGCTGTATTCAGTTACTTATCGGAAGTTGTGCTGAGAGTAAGACTGCTGAGTGGGTAGCGCAAGCGCCATTTCATGTGTTTATTTCTGGCCATGAAAGAACAAACTGGGTACATACAGGAAAGCAATATGCTTGCACTCAACCAAATTAGTAATACAGTACTACTAATATGAGTATGTGCCTGCATGAACATTGATGCCACTGTGTAATACCTGGCTCAGAGTGGTATGAGAACATAATTTAGTTCAGTTGAAGATGTCGTAGTAAAGTTTAAAGCTGAACACACACACAGTAGAAGTAACGGTAACTGAAGAGTTAATTATGATAATGATAACAGCAAAACAGCAATAATAAAATGCTCAGCAGCATAATTACACTCTCACTCTCTCCCACTCACCCCCCTCACTCTCTCACTATCCTTCTCTCACTCTCTCATTGTAGTACTTGTAAATTTTGAGTACAGCTCTATGTAAATGTCCTTTCAGACAGTTGAAGATTTATGAAATCAAATCATGAAATTCCACACGCTTGTTTATCAGTATAACGCATGGCTCGAATGCATGGAGTGTTAGTGGGTGTGTACTGTGTGGATGGTGATGTGATACGCAGCATGTCTGACCTCTCCCCCTAGAGGGCTTCTCCTGATGAGATTACACTGTAAGCTTTGCTGTATCTCCTTAGCAGCTGATCGCACCTGTGTGACACACTTCTCCAGCCTCTCTCACCCTGCCCTCCTCCATCACCGACACTCGGAGTCTCCGAGACTCACACTTGCGTTAGCGATTGGATTTGCTGTGGCCGTTTGCCATGGAGAGGGACCGGGCAGGAGGAGAAAACGGAGAAACCCTAATTGAATTAGATTAAAACTGTGGTCCGGTCTATTAATAGATGGGCTACCATCAGTCCTGCTGTAGAGCACACTGGGTGGAGGCTCTTTGGGAGCTGTGGCTACAGGTTAAAAGCCTTCTTATTGATTGTCTATGGGAAGCTTTGCATGAGTTGATTCTGTTCTCGTTGGTAATCCGAGGATGAGAGAGCGATAGGAGGGAGGGAGGCTGGTGTGTAGGGTATGCCTGGCTGTACATTATACACAAAATGTACAAAAAAAAAAAAAGCTTATCATGTACATTGAAGACCTAATGCATTGAAAGTTTCATGCATATTCTGCAGTTAAGCCAGTTTTTACAGCAACTGAGACAACACAGCAACTTTGCTGCTGAGAGTTGTGAACTTCATAGTGGATTAACGTTCTGTATTGACAGGCGTTCCTGCATTTCAAATGTGGCAAAAAATTACAGGGTGGTTTTGCTTTCTGCGTAACAAGACTGTAGACAACATGATTTCATCAAATTCAGATCATAAAAAATAATGGACACAAATTTGGTGTTAATTGAAAGATTAGTATTCACACCTTTAGGGCTGGGCAGTTTGACAATATTTATTGCGATCGTGATTAATTATGTCACAGTATGTCAAAATATGCTTTTCTTGGCATGTTTTCAGAGCATGGATATCATCAGTACTTAAAAACACTTCCCAACTGTGATCTTTAAGGGTTACACATTTTCCCCCCAAAATATTCAATTTAATACTCCTCATTTAATACTCACTCATTTGCAGTGATGTACTCTTACTCAAAACATATTACATGGGAAAAGCCTGCACAGACTCTATACTGACCCATTTTTAATGATTAATTTGCCTAATTCAGTTCATCAGCCTTTCAACAGCATCTGAATGGGATTACCTGGTGGATGGTAGTTATTTAGTGAAATCCTGCAGGAGAAACACAGGAATGAATCAAGAGGGTTAGTTTTACTATATTGCTGTAATATTCAAAACTTTTTTTAATGTTCTACTTTGTTCTACTGTTCACTGCATTTTTTTAATGTCTACATAGCTGTCAACTCTCATGGCTTAACTGTGAATGTAAATCTCATGGGTTTTCACATTCTCCAAAAAGTTAATTTCCCAAAATTCACATGTCTTATGCAGGGTCTATCTCAGTAGCAGCTAAAACTGGGTTTAGCTAATTGTACTGCACTGCGTGGCCCAATCATTAAAAAACAGATTTTGTGTGCTGCATTTAAACAGGCTGCTTAAACGAATGCTAATAACAATCAACCATCTTCTACACATACTTTGTATGACAGAATATTAGCCAAATTGGGTGTTTGTTTTTGTTGCATTGAGAAATGAAAGACAGAGGAAGAGTAAGCATTGTGTAAAGTATGCAGGCATGCTGTAAGCATTGCAGTGGATCAGGACTTGTGGCTGTTTGACATCAAAATGCTGAACAGACAACATGACCACATCCTACAGGTCTTCCATCTCCCTAATTTTTAATAGGATTTCTTTGACAGGTGTGGTACTGTGCAAAAGATTAAAGCACCTGAGCAAGCACCTGGTGTTTGAAAAGATATTTATCTGATCTGTAAGCTCTTATTTTCCAAGATGATCACACAAATATAACAATAAATATCAATAATATTAGCATAAAGACAGCATATGAGTGTGTGTTTATAGGCAGGAATGTGGTTTTATGGAAGACAGCCTTTACCTTGACCTCCTCATCAGATGTTCGAGGTGTCATCGAGAAGAACAGACAAGCTGGACTCTTTGGCTCCACTGATGTGTCCAGCAGGTGAGCTTTCTACTGATGGACAACAGGTCATTTACTAGCTTCACATGTCTACACACATCTGTATTTATTATGCTTTGAAAAAGTGCACTTTGATTTGCCCTTTCTTCCCCTTAGTCCAAATGCACCCAGTCAGCCAAGGCACCTGATGTCTGGAGCCGCTAGGCTAACAAATAATGAAAGCTTATACCTCATCAGTTAGTTAACTGAAGGCACGCTGAGTTGTTCACTAACCTCAAGTAGACTTGCTTATGTGTTACTTGAACACATTGACATACTGTTATCTGTGAACATGAACGAAGTCAATAACTTTGGTAAAAACAGTAGAAACATCTACCAAAGCCTGAATTGCATTATATAGTTGTATAAAGAAATCTGAGTCTGTTAATTTCTCTACAATTAACTATTTCCCATCAATTCACTCTAAATATTTTTTTTTACTTCTCAATAAATTAATTATGTATACATTTGGTTGAATTCTTCCTTATTAAGGACAGTGTACCACAACCCCAAATTTACAGAACTGTGCCATTTTTATGATCTTTTATTTGATGGACTAAACTCCACTTACATTTTATCACTATGTTTGATTCCACTGTAGGGGCAGTCTCAAAACGATCAAAATTACCCTCCCACCACCAAGACCTGGTTTAACTGTTTGCCATGGTTATTTTGAAACCTGTTACTTGAATAAGAGGACTTCTTTTTGGTACAGGCCCACCATCAAATTTTGCCTCACTATGAGAAGCAAATGGACGTTTAGTGAGAAGTGTGAGTAGCGTACCAGTATTTTGGGTCATTATCAACAAGCCTAGTGCTGGAGGTTGGTGTCACGTGACTTCAAGTTACCCTTTGAACCAAGTTGCCTCTGTAACTAGATACCAGCATCCATGATTGAGAGCTACAATCACATGCACTGAGTCCAATCTCGACAGGGTGATGAGCCTCTTTCCATGATTGAAGCTTTCATCACGAAAACACACACACACCTCCCGCATTTCCCACAACACAGCTTACAATCTGCGTACCACCATTCAAATGCATTATCACCTAAAGTAGTTTTGGTGTTCAGTGATCTAACTGCTCTCTTCTCCTCTTTTTTTTCCTCTCTCTCTCTCTCTCTCTCTCTCTCTCTCTCTCTCTCTCTCTCCCTCCCTCTCTCTCCACACCTCCCTCCTCCCTCTGTATTTACCCTGGGCTGATGAAGTGCAAGAGTAAACGTATAATTAGCCTGCATTACTTTGATTGTTTTCTTTAGAGATTAGGCTTCCTGTCAGAGCACGCGCTTTGAGTGGGGTGAAGGTCGTGTGTGATTGGACGAGGGAGGGGGCTGGGGGGGTTCTCTTTCTCAACTCAGTGAATAAGCGGCGTGGCCCCCCGCTGAGAGAGGAGATTGTATTTCCACAAGACATAATTTTTGTTTACTGACTGTTAATAATGGCTAATTAATAATCAGATTCGCCAGCCTGAAAATCGGCCTCACCACTTAAGGAGGAGATAGGTGCAAAGAGGAGCGAGAGAGTGATAGAGCGAGAGAGCAAGAATAAAAAGACAACTGTTGTAATGGTCTATACCTGGTTCTGGACAGTCCACTTTAGGGTGGAGATCGGGAGGGTGGGTGCAGTGGCCCACTGACAGTGGCAGTCCTAGAATGTGGAAGAGCACAGCCTGCTTAAACACCATTGTGCAAGAGTCACAGACCACCTTTATTTATTTAATTTATAGTCTGTCGGCCTTTAAGGACAGCTTTTTTCAGGAGATATTTCTGAGATTAGCTAAAAGATTATCCATTTGCACAAAGGATGGGGATTGACAAAGGAAAATCTGTGAAAAAATGTGTTTCCAAAAAAATGCTAAAAGATACAGAGGAAATGGCACTTTTAACAACCATGCAAGAACTTGTAGAGCATCAAAACCATCTGAATTAGGGTAAACGTCATCACTGTGCTTTTCTCACTCTGTCATTTTGTTCTTTCTTGTTATCTTTCTCTGATTCTTGTTCTCATGTACACAAATTCTTACAATGCAAGTCTGTTGTTCTTCCTCAGGGTGGTCAGATGGGACAGTGAGGTGGATGTTTCCGCTCTGGAGGGCCACTTTGATGTTGTGATGTGTGCTGACTGGTAAGTTTGTAATCTCTTATGTGTCTCCACAGACCTCATCCATCTTCATCTCAACCAGTGACGGTGCAGTGATTGGGCTCAGCGGGCTGAGGGCCATCGTTTTTTATCATTGGCCCACCCAAAATGACTGCTTAATACTTTTAGTATTGAAATCTCAAAATAAATAAACCGAAATACAAATGAAAACACACTTGTTAATATGTGACACATTCAAAATTCCATTTCTGACGCTGACCAATTGCAATCCTAGTTTAAACATATACTATTACTATATACTCTCAGAAGGTATAAAACTGTCACCGGCAGCACCCCTCTTCTCACTGGGGTGGTACCATTAAGGGTACATCTCAGTACCTTTAGTCAGGGAACATAATTGTACCATAACCCATAAAAATTGTTCTAAGTTGTATTGACTCCACGCACCCTGTCTCGTCTCCAGACTTTTTATCTTGGTGTTCTGTTTTAAAGCATTAGGTCATGAAGATACAAATACATACTTTTCTCCTGGAAAAGTTGGAGCTTAAAACCACTGTTGTGCCTTTCAGTGTACATTTACATTGTTTATAACTTGTTGAACTAAAAATGTACCTGCACAGAATCTTCATTTCCAACAGTGTACTGTGATGCATTTACATAATGCTCCCTCTTGAGCCAACAACACACCCAGCTAGAGTTTGAGTTTATCAAGTCCGATGTTAGAAATGATACTGTTAGAGTGTTGGTGGATTGAAGCAAATGAATACAGCTTGTTATAACCGTAACAGTGCCCAGGCACACAATATAGGACTAGATCAAGAGTAAGCACAGTTTTCCAAATCTGAGCATGACGATCATCAACCAGCTTAAATCAAACACTGAAGAGTTAAATGCCAGAAAGTAGCAGCATATTTTAGTTATGTTGGTCATTATATGTATTATACTTGTGTACAAAGCAACTTTTTCCTATTATGAGCTTGTTTTAGGAGTTTCATGTGTTCAATAAGCAGGTCTACATGTAAGATGCTTCTCATTCTGCAGTAACTGAATGACAGTAAGCAAGTTAGTTAGTAACTCTGTTAAGGCCATTGATTTGAGAGGGGGATGCTGAGCAATGCTGGGGGATGCCATCCCCCCGGTCAAAAAATAACCATAAATTGAAAAGTGCTATTGATGTATGGTAAAAACTGCAAAATAACTTCAACAAGAAAATGATCCTCATAAATCAGATAGTTCTGATCCTAAAATCTGGTCCCTTGGCTCCTAAAAGCTGAGCCGTGTTTAAAGCCGTTGTAAAATACAGGATATACGCACATCTATGACCGCCTCACAACAACCAAAGTCTGTATTACTGCATTACAAAAATTTGTGTTGCTGTCAGTGGATTCATTTTGACTCTAATACTGATGAAGTAAGAATTAATTTTCTGTTTAAACTTTTTAAGTTAACTTTTCAGTGTTTGACAACTTATTTTCTTAACCAGAACTAGGCTGACAAGCCAAGAGTTAAAAGGCTAACTCCATTATTAATATGTCTTGAATTAAAGTACTTACATGATTTAGTGTAAAACTGCAATATAAAAGTCTAAAGAATTTTATTTGAATGACCACACGTCAGATATCTGTGTTTGTCAGAAGTAACATCAAATCCAGGTGGAATCTCAAATGGCTCTGTATTCAGCAGTCCATGATTGCTTGGCACTGATACCATTCTCTAAAGCAGGGCTTTCAAACTGAACCACTACAATGGCCATATTAAAAATCTCAAGAAATCAGTGGGTCAGATAATGCATATGTTTTTATTTGATTTTTAAATAACATTTTGCTACAACCCTAACTGACTATTGTTAATCAAAATACAGCAAAATGTCAGCAGCAAAATATAGGCACTTGTAGTATGTCACATGAAAATATGTCACATGAGTAATTTAAAACAATTTTTCAATAAATAAAACATAAAATATGTAATTAATGAATGTTTAATGAAGTCCATAGGAGGTAGGACTGCCCTACCTATTTGCTTGATATAGACACCTGACATCTTTGTTTTGCTGCAAGCACATTAATTCTTGGGATCAGTTCTTGAGCTGCTGAGCTAAATCTTTATTGTTGATTGAACTGCTGCTGAACTGCTGCTGAACTGCTGCTAATGTGTTCGATTTATGACTGTTGTGGTAGGATTGAGGTGTAACTCTCTTTGCATCGTGTCTAAGAACACCCTTCCCCATGATAAAACTGCATCATGATAACACATCATGATTTGCACAGTGCAAAGCTTTTTTGCAAAACCTCAGCTCTACATCTAATTGGTTACCAACATAAGGTGGCATGTAAAGGGCTGATGCTTTTCTTTACCTCTTTACTTTTTCTTAGTTTTAGTCAGCAGCATTGCTGCTACCAATTTAGGCCAGTAGCAGACACAACACACTTCAGAGTCATGTAGGAAAGAGATACGTGTTGGTGTGCAAGTTATGTAGTTGTGCCAGTAAAGTTTGAAGTGTGGGCCCACATACAAGCCTTTGCAGCTTAATGAGTTTTTAAATACACTAACCACACCGACATCTCACCTCCAACCCTCTCATTTAAGGCACAATAGAAACCACAATTATCATCCATACACAAACCCACTCTGTTACAAGTTCACAAACATCCACAGGTAGCACAGCTATCCGTGCCATCTCTGCTCTCATCACTGTGAACCAAATATCATAACTCACCCTTTAGCAGCTTTTTCAGCCGCAATATGTCCACACCCTCAATAACGGTGCACGGCTCGTTGGCCTGGTGACGGTGTACTAATATCCCCGTGCGTGGCGCTTATCAGATGGCAGCCGTCAGCCCCAGGCTGGCACCACGTTACTTCCCCTCGGCTAACTCCGCCAGGCATTTCCATTTTTCCCCAAATTGCCTCTTTTTTCATGCTCGGCGTCCCAGCAAATGGATGTCTTAGGCAAATTGCAAATAATTATGCCCGTGTGAGGAGCAGGGAGAGAGACAGAGAGAGGGAGAGAGAATAACACAAACATTTCAATTAGCCCGCTTCTTAACATAGATCGCACTGCTGATTTGTTTTTTTTTCCTCCCTATCCTTATGCTGGGTGCTCCCTCATGTAGAGGTAAAATGGTCTGCTAAGTTCAAACTTGATTTTTGCTAATTATGTAACACAACTAATGTTACATTACTCTCAGGGACATTAGCTTGTTAGATTAGATTGGAATTCCAGCCTCTGTTTAATGGCTACTGATTGGAAGTTAAAACTGAATCAAAATGCAAAGACTTTTTAAAATTCATTTAAAAACTTAATTTCCAAAAGTGGCATATTTTTAACTCTTAAAGGTTGCAGGTAAAGCTGGCGAGTGCAATTTGGCATCATTTTTTACTCATTTATATACTCAAACATATAATTCAGTCGAGACTATTTTCATGCGTAAATAGAAAAACGAGATATTTTATTATGTTTTAAACTTAATTAAAATATTTTTTTTTACAGAAAGGTTCTTTACAGTTTTGCAGTGTTTTTGTCAAGCAGAAGAAAAATTAACTTCTCAGTGCAGAATGCAATGCAGAATGTAAATGAAATATAAATAATAATATGACTATTTATCATATTGTGTAATTGAATGAAGACTAGTGTTGTCATGGTTATAATGATTGATGTTATAATGATGGTATAATGATTAATCACAATTGATCACTTTTGTCGTAATTGCTCTAATTTGACCCTAATCATAAATGATCTTAATCAAGAAAGAGCATTCTGTTTTAGCTAAATAAGTGCACAAAGTAATCAGAATAAATTTATTCCCTTCAGTATTTCTACTTGAAGGTAAATCATGTGAATGCAGGATGAACATACAAATAAGGTGAATGCAGTATCTACTTTTCATCACCGACATCCGTTGAGAGCCACACTGGCTGCAAGTTCCATCTGTTCCTCAATTGTAGCTTCTGCTTTCCAACTGCTATGTTACATCTTGTTTTGGGCTTTGGCTGTTGCTAATGTTTTGAGCTGGAGCTTTCCATGTTGCTGTTGGCTTTGTTAGTTTGCAGGTTGTAGATTTTTCCACATTTTTCCGTATCCACGTAGCATCCTCCAGTGCTAACGTTACTGATATTACCAGTATTGCCAGCATTAGTGCTGTGTTCAGCTTGTAAATGAGACATACTGTGCTTTGGCGCTACACAAATTCACAGCATGACAGTAGAGGGGAAATACCTTTTATAAAGAGAGCCATCAATGAAAAGTGCCATTAAAAAGCTGTACTACACAGTGGCATTATTGTAGTATCAGCATGTGAGCAGCTGGGCTTTAGGTTGGAGCTATGGATGGATCAATGAGTCAAACTATGAAAATATGTTACTGGTGTTAGTGCCGTTCATAATTTGTCGCATTAATGCATCAACTTGATAGCACTAATGATTACATTTAGAACGTATAGCAAAACAACAGTAACACCTCAAATTCTAAGGGTTAATTCTGTTGATTACTTACTAGATTAGTAGACACTTAGTCTTTACTGAACTTTACATTAATCAAACTAAGCTGCAAAGTCAAATGTAAATGAATCTGTAATGCTATGCAAAGTGGGTGTGCACCCCTAAACAATGAGCTATGGAACATAGAGGTTGAAGCATTGGCATGTATACTAAAAATTAATTAGCCAGAACCTTTAATGCACTTATGTCTCTTAATTATCAGCCAAATTTCTGCCCTCAACATTTTTAAAGGACAAACTTCCCAAGCTTGTTCATCTGTCATAGTCTATTATGTTATTAAATGCTTACTACGCGCACTAAACCTGTACAAGATGTGCTCCACACAGCGTGTCCTGATAAATCTGTGCGAGCGTAGCAGGCAGGGCAGTGATACCTGCGCTCGCTCTGATGAGCACAAAAACCCCACACAGCCTACTATTATTCTAATGCCACACAAATGGCAGCTAATACGCAGGTGAAATGAACAGTAGAGGGCCAGCATGTGGTTGATGTGTGTGTAAGTGCGTGTGTGTGTGCGAGAGTGAAGATGACTCACGTGGCGGTGACTGTCCCCCCATCGCTCCTGCCGGCGACTTGTCTGTAATTGCCGTCGTCAGGAGAGTGATCTCTCTGCGATTAATGAACATCGCCGCACCGACGATCACCTGCGAAAAGGTCAACAGCCGTACTTCTGCTGCCATTAATTATAGTCTTTCAGGCAGGGGCCCAGCTACGCTGCAGGCCGCCGCAAAGACCCTCACACCAGGGAGAGAAAGAGAGAGAGAGAGAGAGAGAGACACAGAGACTTTATCTTAAAGTATATTCACAGAGAGCATGTAACAACACACTTTTGTTCTTCCTCATCAAGCCTTCCTCCACTTTCACATTCCTCTATGAGGATTTTTCATACAGTAATTCTGTAGAAAGAAGCAAATAAGGATAGCGTATTACAGCTAGCGCTACTAAGGATTGGCATTTTGATCATTTTTGCTATTCACAAAATCTGCATTTCTCAATAAATAATGTTTTAAGTTGTTACAGACATACAGTATTTTACTTTTGTAAAATAGGTTGTGTGCCTGGTAAGTGGCCTGGGAAAGCTGTGAACCTGGCAACTCTGCTTGTGTACTAATAGTGCCCCCTTGTGGTGAATCTTCAGCCTGATAAACATGTGTGAGTTATAGTCCAATCCATGGAAGTGGTGGACAGATTTTTCCTCACTTGGATCGGTTGTTAACAACCAACTATTCAGCAGTCAAGTAATACAACACAAATTGACACTCAGCAGAACAAAGATGGAGCTTGAAACTACACTCAAATGGAATGATATGTCTCTACCCACAATGATCAGATTTGTCCAGGCTGTGGTCATTACTGTGGTTCTTTATGGATGTGAAAGCTGGACAATACAAAAAAAGTCCAAAAATTATGAACTTCAATTCATATTTGAAGACTTTTGAGAGTACCTTGTTCTGCAAATTAAAGCAAACAAATGGATTCTTGACCAAATCAAGTCTCACCTCACACCCAGGTAACCAGACTGAAGCAATCTTCAATTTTTAGCATCATATGAGAATAATCATTTCATTGGGAAAGACAAGAGGAACATGTGAAGCTAAAAGAGGAAGAGGGTGGCCAGCAACAAGATGGATGGACACACATGGAACCATCAAGAAGCCTAAAGACCCAAACAGAAGACAGGACATTCTGGTGGAAGGCTATTCATAGGCCAAGAAAATGAAAGCTGTTTGATGGTGCTAAATAATAATAATTTAGGAAGCAACAAAGACAAGCTTCTGAATTGAATGGTTTTAACAATTTGCTTGGATGCCTAAGACATTTGTGCAGTGATATACGTATAGGAACAGAGCATCTTCTGTTGCACACATGCACACACACACACACACACACACAGACGGCTCAGTGGTGTAATCTTGGCAGTGCTGTAAGACTGATGCAGAATTCCTGCAGAGGCCTTGCTGTTGTTACTGCGACTGCGGCTGTCTGGCTAGCACTGTGCCTGGCATGTCTGCCTCCTCTAAGCTGCCTGTGTGTGGGCTCCAAGATAAAGCCTTTGTGTGTGTGTGTGTGTGTGTGTATGTATGTTTGTGTTCATGGTGGAATCTAAAATGTACTACAGTTTGAGGCTAAAGCTCGAGAGTAGTTTCTGTTCCGATAACTGTCCGTTTTCATTGACCTGGCTTTATGGTGCTAGTTGGACAGGTTTGTGTTTGTGGGTAAGAGGAAGAAAAAGAGAGATAGACACACAGACAAACAGGAGAGGGCTTTTGTTTTTTTTGTTTTTTTTTTTGTTTTTTTTTTTCCTTCTTCCCACAACCACAATCCCCTTTCATTTCACACAAAGCTTCACACAAGCCGATGAATTAGTCAAAGCACAATAAATATGGAAGCTAAAACAATGTGGGCAACTATGACCAAAAAAAACAAAGAAAAAAAGACAAAAATCCACAACCCTCCCCTAAAAGGAAAGGTTTACTCACTAATCGTTGCTAATGTCAGTCATCTGATTAGAATAAGCTGCTAAACAACACCATATGATTCCATGGAGTAATTCAGTAAATGCCTTCCCCGGCCGCTCCTCCACTGCACCCTTCAGGTCTCATAACAGGGATGAGGTTAATGCTGGTGGGATTAGGGCAGATTAAGTGTCAAAGTGGGGTCAGAGTGGCAGGCCACCCTTAGGGACCCTGCCCAGATTATGCTCGACATAATCTAAGGGCGTCCACTTCCAGATTAACCGGGTTAGGTTTCTGCTAGGAAAGGCCTCTGAGTTTGGTGCTCTCTGTCAAAGAGATTGGCTGTCTTTATGGATGGTGTAGTCTTTTTGTCCTTTTTTGTGCCATTGGACTAAAGTACAGGCTGATTACATAAGCACATTTGGGTTAATTAAATCTTTTAATAAATGTAGTACTTTTGTAACATACCATACCAGATCTATTCTGTAAATGGAAGAGGGTGTCCTCTGGGATGTAGGCAAGATTTTTCAAGCTTGACAATTGTGTAAAAAATCTGTGACTTGCAGGAATCATTTGCTTTGGGGGCTAATTAATTAATTAATTAGCGTTTTTTCTAATCTGTCATCCATTTTTATAGCATTTGTTTCATTAACATAATGTAAATATGAGTTATATTACAACGATGTAGACATTGCATCAGTGTCTAACCTAGTCTACCTGGGAGTGTAATCAAAACCTGACTTGGGGTCCCCTCACCTAAGCCATATTTCTGCATCCTCTGCAGTAACATTAAAGTTAAAAATGGATAGTTCCGGTCCTAAAATCTGATTGGCTGAGCCATGTTTAAAGCTGGTATAAAATCCATGATATGCGCATGTCTATGACTGCCTCACAGTGACTGAACTCTGTATTACTACTGTACTACTTAATGAAGCTTTTTGTTTAAATTGAATGGCTGACACCTTATTTTCCTTACTAGACCTAGGCTGGTCAGTTAGCTAACAAGCTACAAGATGGCTAACAGCTTAAACAACTCCATCATTAATATCACAGGCTTGAAATACATTACTTATGATATAATTCATAGTAAACAGAAAGTATGAAACACTAAAGACTGTCACTTGAATGACTTACAAGGCTTTAACGTCCTTGTTTCAGTCAGAAGTCGCATCAAACCCAGGCTGAATCCCAAACGGCTCCATACTCCCTAAATAATGTACTAGCTAGCCATGAAAGTTTAGAAATTCTGCTTTGCATCGTGCCTAAGAACACCCGTCCCCGTGATAAAATCAGGGAAGTGCGTTAGTTATTAATTCCCTTAATTCCCCTCACAATCATATGCTATTTATCACCTTGTTAACCTGGTAGTTCTTTTTATTACATTAATTTAAAAATTGACCTTAGAATTTAGCTTTTCTACATAGACGATGTGACGATGATCTGAGATAGGTCTCTGTTTTAACTTGGTGAAATTGCAGCTAGCTAGTGAACTACCACTAGGAAACATGATAAGCTCTGTTTGTATTTGTCCCCCAACTCACTATATAGACCATAATTATGACGTGTTTACAGCTGTTGCAGACCTCCCGTAAGAGTAAAAAGACTCCCTGTATGACAGACAGAAATTAAATTTAGGTTTCATGTTATTTCCTTGAAAAAAAAGTGAATTTTCTGATGAACGAATGCCCTCCTGTGAGTTGACCATCTGGTTTAACATTACATTTCTAACCCTGGGTAAACTGTAAATTAATTTAATTGATTAAATCTTGTGTAAAGTGTGAAAATAATTTATATAAATCTGAAGACGATTCTGGGTTACTAATACTTGTGAAACAGATTTAAACCTCACAAAAGCATAAAGACCACAATTCGAACCATGCATCTTGCAGTCTCATCCCACACTTTCATATGAATAACAAAACAATATCATGGCATATTGTTATATTCAGTGGGATCTTTCACACTTTGTTGTGAACACCACAAATTTTTCAGGCCTATTAGGGTACCATTAATTGTGAAGAAATGTATAATACACTTTTCTAATAAATAGCTATGAAATATGCTGTCAGGCTTGCCATAGAATACCCCTGGTAGGTGGGGACCCTACAGAACTTGTGTAGTTTGCGTATGAGGAGAACAAGCACTGCATTATATTCAGAGCTTATTACTATTATAATTATTTGATAAAACATGTTTTTAAGTATGACTGCTGCATTTCATGTACCCGTTTCATAGATCGGCAGATATGAGGTAACTGCACTGAAAATTAGAATCCAGAAAAAATAGAATTTAAAGCTTATAAACAAGCTTTGTGTCACCTTGTCAAAGCCCAATACAAGACAGAAAGAACCTGTGAGTTAGCTTAGCTTAAAAGTAATGAGAGAGTGTGTAGGTTTTTATGCAGTAAAGGAAGGGGTAAAATGAGGAGAGGAAATGCTAGATGGTGCTATCAGTATGAAACGCTTGGGGTCAAAAGATGAATATTTCCACAGAGTTTGCTGAATATACCTTGGAAATTCAAGAAATATTGAAATCGGTGGGTTTGTATGGTATGATAGAGAGATGAAAGGAAGGACAGCAGGGTTAGATAGGCGAGTGCTATCAGTATGAAATGCAGTTATGTACTTTGGGTCACCTGTCAAATCGTTCTTCCTAGCTATATGGCTCTAGATTCAAGGAGTAACAAAAACAGTGGGTTTCTAGGGAATGATAGGGTTAGATAGATGAGTGCTCTCAGTATGATGCATTTATGTGCTTTGCATGGTCAACAGTTGCTCGCTCAAGCTCAATTCTACGAGTAGGAAAATGTGGGTTTCTGTTGGTTGATGGAGAAATGAAAATGAAAGAGCATGTATACCAGTTTTAGTGGCACTAGTTTATAAACAGGATAGGCGAAGTCTATAGAATGCAATCACTTGAAGTGTATGGGATGATATAAGATGAATAGTGAGTGAAAAGCAGATGAATATTTTTGTATAAGGACTCACATCAATTTAGGTGGCTTTAGCATGAAAGCTGTCAAAATTGGAACAATGATACTTCATAATAGGGGGAGGCAGGCATAGGAAAAAGGTTTGGGGAAGGATTTGTGGTAATTGGATAACTATAGAGTGGTATCAGATGACTGGCAGGTGGATAAGAGGAAGTGAAAAGGGAAGTACCATGTTAAAACTGGAAAGGGTTGCCCTGGTCAAGGCTGATCCTGCCTGACCAAACCTTGTCTGCCCCACCCTACATTTCACCCTCTATTGTCCACTCTGACCTGCTCCACCCAAAAGTTGTTTTGCTGCTTATGAAGTAGATTGAGACTCCAGACTGAAGTGGACTATACATGGCTGGAGAGGTCATTTTTCAGCCTGACTTAGACCTGAACATCCGACAGGACAGGAGAGCGGAAACATTTAATCAGCAAAACTGATTGCTTTGTTTTGACTGCCTGAGCTTAATACAATAAGCATTTAAGACAATGCTTTTACCTACGACAGGAGCAGCAATTGAGTAGGACTAGGTTTGATTAAAAGATAACACTCTGGTCCCTGTTTGATTTTAATACATACAATCACTAAGACTGTCAAAAATTGGTAGCTTTTAGTTGGCACATGTAATGCTGTTTGCATGATTAATCTTCACTGCAGCTTAAGTTGCTTGAAACATACATAAAACTAAATTTCATTTGTGTTGCTTAATGTAAAGCCTCCTACAAGTGTTTGAAACATAGCTGCCACATCCCACTCTCAACCACTCAGTTTCATAAAGCAGCCAATCAGAATACACAGATAATGTACCACATGATCACATCAGGTGACGTCATTTCAGTTGACACATCACTTGTGTCAATTGACAAGGAAATAAAACATTTATTGGAATAACTTTGGTCTGCTGTGATCCACATTGCTAGAGTACTCATTTTCTCCTCACTTGACCAGGCTAAATAACACAAATGATTTTGAATGATATGATACACAAAATAAACACCATATACTAACCTTGCTAACTTGTGGAATAATTGGCTGTTTAGCATGCAAATTTGACTACCTGTCATGTTGCACAAAAAAGTTTCATGCACCTTGCAACCTGCAACAAGTTGCATAAGAGTTTCACCCTGTAGAGCCAGGCTTACTGTAAGAAACAAAGTCCATTTATATGCTGTTGCTGCATAGTTTTTGTATCTTGTTAAATGCTAGTTTATCTTTTTTCAATGAAGTGTTTTATAATCTTTGTCAGGCAGTGCATACTTTTTGTTTTTGCTCAGTTAGGTTTGTTCTATAGTTTATATAGTTTAAGTGTCCTTTTGTAGCTGAATAATCAGGTAATTGTCAGAATAATTTTTTGATCAATGTTTATTATTTACAACAGATCATGTGAGGCTTACATTGCTGTCATATACAGACAAACATTACTAGGTACAGTCAAAATTACAGCCAGTACACTCACAGACAGTAACTGTCACAAGACAAGTAAAGGATGAGCCTTATGGGCACTCTTCTAATGAGGCAATACAAAATCCTTCAAATCGCATCCCATACAAACATCACAGCTGACTTAGCTTTATTTATCATTGGAGTCAGAATAATTTGTAGATCGAGTGAGATTCTTGTCAGCATGCTTGCAAATCACTCCTGGTTGGTTTTCTTACATGGGCCATCAGGCTGATCCAGAATGGAGCATCCTGGCTTGTCTTTACTCACTTATGCTCACTCATGTCACTCCACTGCTGCATTCCCTTTATTGGCTTCCTGTATTTCCTGTACTTCCAGGCATCAGATTTTATTTATTTATTTATTTATTTTTTGCCATAAATGGACCTTCCACTTCATACCTAATGCAGTGGACAAAACTTGTTCCATACTTCAAACCCCTCCTCTCTGTCCTGGCATCGAAGTGCTAGAATGAAATTCCACTGGCTGTTCCAACAGCCCCTCACAGTCTTCAAATTCTGACTCAAGACCCACCTCTTTGTGAAGCCTTTAAATGAACACTAACCTTGCACTTATTGATTCACTATATGGACAAACGTTTTGGGACCACCTACATTACAACTACAGGAGCCTTTAAGACATCTCATTCTAAATCCATTAATATGAGATTGGTCCCCCCTTTGCGGTTTTAACAGTTTCCACTCTTCTGGGAAGGGTTCTACAAAATTTTAGGGTGTCTCTGCAAATTTTTGCCTATTCATCTAGTAGAACATTTGTGAGGTCGGATACTGTTGTGGGATGAGAGGGCCTGTCTCGCAATCTCCATTCTAGTTCATTCCAAAGGTGTTTGATGGAGTTGAGGTCAGGACTCTGTGCGAGGAGCCGGTCAAGTTCTTCTACACCAAACTCGCTCATCCATGCCTTTATGGACCTTGTTTTGTGCACTGGGGCTCAGTCATGCTGGAACAGAAAAGGGTCTTCCCCAAACTGTTCCCACAAAGGTGGAAGCATACAGTTGTCCAAAAAGTCTTGGTCTGCTGAAGCGTCAAGATTTCCCTTCACTGGAACTAAGGGACCTGTTGGATTGGCGACCTGTCCAGGGTGTATCCTGCCTTCCGCCCAAAGACTGCTGGGATAGGCTCCAGCACCTCCCCCCCGTGACACTGACAGAGAAGCGGCTTAGAAAATGGATGGATGCATGGATGGATGGAACTAAGGGTTCTAGTCCAACCCCTGAAAATCAACCCCATAGCATTATCCCTCCTCCACCAAACTTCACAGTCGGCACAATGCAGTATGACCCATTCTACTGCCAGCATTTATCTGTTGAGATTGCAAGGCTATGTGCTTACTATTACCCACCTGTTAGCAATGGCTGTGACTGAAACACTTGAACTCAATAATGTCTTGTGTTTACACTTATTTCTGTGTTATGTATCTATGTATGGGTATTAGCACTGACTAATTTCTGGCAGAGACTTATTTATACTAACTAGGATACATTCTGAGTGGACGCAATTATAAGTCACTCGCTATAAATGTAAATGCACCCCCAGTCTGATGGCACCTGAAGATTGATAGAGTGATAGATGTGATGTTTCATTGGTCTTTGGCTGTCTTGCGCAAATATAAGAGAGAGAGAAAGAGAGGCCGTGCTGGGGTATAAGCGCGAAAAGAGAAATGCTAAAGTATGTTTGCTCCTCTCATGTTGTTCTCAATGTCTATTCAGGCTCAAATCTGCAGCAGAAATAAGTCTCATGCTCAGCCAATCATATACACACACACACACACACACACACGCACACACATCACTGCATTGTCTAGCCCTCAAATAGTTCTACACACAACTACACATTTGTACATACATTCTCAGTGATTAGCTCACTCTCAATTACACTCAAGCACTCAAGCAGAAATGACCATGAAATAAACAAACACTCTGTCTCCATCTCTCTCTCTCACTCTCTTTCACTCTCACACACACCACCATTCAGAGAAATAATGGGACTCGAGTGTATTGTCAGTATTTGAAAAACTTTATTGCAACACAGTAATTTTGCTGTAAGACTGTGACAACAGAAAATAAATTATTATTCATATCACTGAAACCAAAATAACATTGAGCTTTCAGGACGCCTGCTTTACAAACACTGCATGTAGAAGTCCAGCAGACATGCTAGCCTTGTGTGTTTGCATAACTGCGGCTTCTTACATGCTCATATTCAGTACTATGCAAAAATCAGAGACCACCCTTCATTTATTTGACTTACAGTCAAAACGACCATAAAAGACAAGATATTCATTATTTTTTTGAGCGTCAAAAAAAAGATATAGGGGTCATTTTCCAGTTGGAACCATGTCACAAAGGTTGCACGGCTCTAAAAGTCTGTATGTGTATTTACAGAGTTGACCTAAGACTAAATAACACATTTCCTTTATTATCTCTCAGATTTTTCATTTTTTATCTGGTTTTATAATGGCTTTACAAATGTAAAACAGCTCATCACAAACCAATTTTGAACATTTGAGAAAGCATGTTTAGTGTAACTTAGGAATTTGTATACAACCTTTTAATGTTTTTATTAGAAAAATTCATTTGTCACAGAGATTTTGGTCATTGATGTTAGCAGAACTCATATTTTAACATAGTATTTTCAGCCCTATTGAAATGCTTCTTTGGGTCAAGTAGTGTCAGAGAGTAAGCATCTCAGTGCATGAGAAATTGAGTCCACACTTTTTCACTATATTTCATGAATTTATTTATAATTTTGTTTATAAGGCAGCACATAACTCCTGTGTGTCACTGGTGTTATGTACTTTAATTACTGGGTAATTTCAATTCTGTGAAAAAAATGCCAAATATGTCATTTTTGTTGCTTTTTGTTTAAATAGTTGCACAAGCTCACCTGACCACCAATGAGTCAGCCAATTTGCAAAATCCTCAGTTTTAACCAGAATGTCACACTCACTGGAATGACTTGGAACAAAAGTCTGGTTCCATTGACTTACACTAAAAGTAAAGAAGGTTTTTCCCTTCTCCTGTAAAGGTATCATTTTGGAGATACAAGATTTTCTTTTGACAACAACGATATGACAGAAAATGACACAGAAGCTGCAACAACTGAATATCTTTTTTCTTTTTTTGTGTTTTGTGTGTCTACCCTTTGCTTTTATTACAGCTTCCATACTTTTTGCTTTCAGTTTTTCAAACCAACCTGCAGGGATGTTTTCGCACACCTTTAAAGTTAAGTCTAAGAAGGTGGTTTCACTCTGTGCTTTTATTGATCCCAAAATAAATAATCCCAAACATATTCTATGATTTTAAAGGATGTACAGTCCATAGTTCTGAGAACACCAGCAGCAGCCTATTTTCTCAATAACACCTTCTTGACAGCTGCACATCCTTTCAGTCTCATAGTGTTGAGCAGATTATTTTACATGGAATCACGTCAGAAATATCTCTTCAAAAATGAACAACTGAATGGCCATCTTGACTGGCTATGAAATAAATTGAGGGTGGTCTCTATCTTTTGTACTTTAGGTATGTGTTCTGTTTCTTGATATTGACTGAGTGCATAAGCAAGGCATGAAATACAAAGGAAAATTTGTGATATACACTCAAAGGAGAAATCTTATACTTCAAGTCACTTTGTAGGTGAATATTTTTGTAAACAAAAAATAAATAACCTACAGCTTTATCTCAAGACACTATCTTGAAATTATTCTAATCTCTCTTTCTCCGTCTTCCTCTGCTGTGTTGTCTGTCGTAGTCTGTTTCTGGACCAGTACAGATCCAGCCTGGTTGATGCACTAAGGAGATTACTGCGACCTGATGTAAGTATGTGTGAGTGTGCGTGTGTGTACTCTCAGTAATTAGTCAGAGCGCAGTGACTGGGTGAGTAATGGAATGGTCGGATTAATATCTTGTAATACTTTAATACTTATTGTGCGTAACTTGAATTGGGCTATCTGGCCTATTTGACGCTCTTCACTAATGACAAAGCACACAACTTCTCCTCCTTGGCCCTGTGATAAGACCCACCGCCGCCAGAGCCACAGCAAATGAAAAAGCTTCAAAGAAAGCAACAGATTTGTATTTATCTTCAAGGTTTTTTTTCCCCCCCAAGTACAGCCTTTGATAGTGGATGTTTTTCTATTAAAAAAGGGCAGAGCTCTTTCTCTCTCTCTGTGTCAGTGTTACAGCTGTGTGATCAAGCACACGCTGTGCAGCCCCAATGATCATTGTGATTTTCATGTTTATGTTTACATATCTCTTTCTCTTTCTCTCTCTCGCTCTTTTCTCCTCCTCTCACTTAATACCTCTCCTCTCTCTTGCACTATCTCTCCTTCTCTCCCTTTGTCTTTCTCCCTCTTATACTCTTATTCTCCCTTTCTGTCTCTCAATCTTTCTCTCCCATTCTCTCCCCCTCCCTCTCTCACACAGTTTTCTTTCTCTCTATTCAGTCTATTCCATATTCAGTCTCTCCTTCTCTCACTTTCTCTCTCTCTTTATTTCTCTCTCGCTTTCTTTCTCCTCCTTTCTCTCTCTCCCTCTCTCTCTCTGCTTGTCTCCATCCCTCTCATTCTCTCTTCTTTTTTCTCTTCCCCTTTCTCTCAATATCTCCTTCCCTCACACTTTCTCTCACTCTTTCTCCATTTCTTTCTTTGTGCTTCTTACTCTTTCTCTCCCTTCCTTTCTTTTTCTCTTCCTTTCTCTCTTCCTCTCTCACTCCCATTCTCTCTCACTCCTTTTCTCTTTCTCACTCACACTCTTTTGCCCTCTTTCTCACTTTTGCTTTCTGCCTTTCTTTCCCTCTCTCTCCCTTTCTTTCTTTCTCCTCTCACTCTTTTGCCCTTTTTCTCATTTTTGCTCTTCTGTCCTTCTCTCCTTTTTTCTTTATTCTCTCTCACTCTCACCTTTCATCTTTCTCTATTTCTCTCCTTACTTTCTGTCTTCTCCGCCTCTTTTTTTCCATCTTTTTTTTTTAAATGAAGACCCTCATACATCCATACAGTTGCACATTTCAAAGGAGCTGAAGTGATAGCTCTTCCTGCCGTGTAATGAATTAGGCTTGTGGTTTAGATGATGAAACGTTGGCTGATTATATCAAACACACAGTCCTCTCATCCCTGCAATAAAAATGATAACCCACTCAGGAATGAGAGAGATCTGTTTTTCAGGATTAAGACAGCTCTGGATAGAATATATTAATGGCAGTGGCCAGCAGTCTGGCTGTGGTGGCCAAATGTCTGACTGCACTCAGGAAATCCAATTAATTTTCCTTTTAATGACTCTTGTTATTATAAAATGAAGTTGGACCAGTTGTCACATTTACACACACTACACAGATTAACACAGCTGTGAGTGTGTGTGTGTGTGTTTTTAGCACACATCCAAACTTGAATTAAACACTAATGAAATATAAAAAAGAAAAAAAAAAATGCGGAAGTGAGCCAATCCAGCGCTTGTTTTCATGTTTGTTGTTTGTTTCATTGGGGCTCAGCCCACCATTTAATTAAAACAATAATATGATCAAAAAATATGAAATAATATTTAAAGCTGAAGGATTTCAAAGAAACTTTGAACCTTTGGGTAATCCTCTTAGCACGGCTGGCCGTCCAGGACCCGTTGATCTATAAAGGGTGGGGATGCGCTTGCAGCCATTGATTGGATTAGGTGAGCTTTAATCTTTTTGTTTATTATCTAATATAATACCTGGGAGAAATCAAATAGAATGTAATGATGCAAACCACCACTTGCGGTGAGCCTTGTTTGATGGTGTGTCTGAGCCGCTGAGAGAAGAACGGTGGGCCAGGATGAAGACAACGCAGCCGGATTGAGCTCAACTCATTAATCAGTGCTCATCACTTCATTCTGCTAGTGAAACTGCTGCTTTTATTTACAGAGGGAAACGTAATTTCAGCTGTGCTTTACTAATTATGAATTATTTTGAATTACTTTGCCATGATGGTAGTGTTGTGTGAGTAATGTGATGTCTGATGCTATTAAGGTTATTTATTGGAGATCTTTTTCTCCGATCAGTGTTGTAAAACAGTATTGTTATAAAACAGCATTTTTTTTTTTTTAACCCACAAGTCAATGTAATATTTCACTGCTGGTCTTTGGACTAACATCGCTTGGAATGGATGTTTATTTAGAGCAGGGGTGTCAAACACAACCACTAAAAGGACCATTTTGAAAAACTAAATCTGTGGGCCAGCTCTTTTTATTTCATTTTTACTTAACATTTTGCCATGACCCCAACTGGCCATTGTTTATTTAAAATATGCCAAAACTACAATGGCAAGTAACAGACACTGAATACTTGAATGATTCCAAAATCATTTTAAATTTCACATGAAATAATAGACTACATTAGCTGTGCATAACTGTTACACCTCTTTAAATGTCCCCAGTTTACAGTAGAGTTTTTAAAACTGCCCGTTCACTTGAACTAAATACTTGTCATGTGGTGCTGTCCAATAGTTTGTCCCATGTTTGTGTGTGTCTATCTCTGTAGGGTACAGCTTTAGTGTTTGCACCTAAGAGGGGAGATACACTAACAGAATTCTGCAGACTGGTGGAGAAAGTGGGACTGTTTGTGTGTTGCTATGACAACTACGACTCACATATTTGGGACCTGCACTTGAAGGTGAGTCTTAATGAACTAAAACTTTTGTGTGTTTTTACAGAAACTGAAAAGGCAAAACCTAAAACAATTTTATAAACACATGGGACCAAAGCACTATGACCACCTGCCTATTATGCTGTTGGTGTTTCGCATACTGCCAAAACAGCTCTGAGCCACCAAGGCATGGACTCTGTGAGACCTTTGGTAGCGCCCTTTGGTACCTGGCACCGGGAAATTAGCAGCAGATCCTTTAGGTTGTGAGGTGATGCTGTGAATCATACTTGTTGTTCCAGCACATCCCACAGCTGCTTGAATGGATTGAGATCTGGGGAATTTGGATGCCAGGCAACACCTTAAACATGCAAGCTTCTTACATTGCTCCAAGGTCCAGTTCAGATACACTATGTTGCCAAAAGCATTCAGTCACCCATCCAAATAATTGAATTCAGGTGTTCCAATCACTTCCATTGCCACAGGTGTATAAAACCAAGCACTTAGGCCTGCAGACAGCTTCTACAAACATTTGTGAAAGAATGGGTCACTCTCAGAAGAATTCCAGCATGGTACCGTGATAGAATGCTACCTGTTCAACAAGTCCAGTCATGAGTTTGATGTGGAAGAACTTGACTGGCCTGCACAGAGTCCTGACCTCAACCAGATAGAACACTTTTGGGATGAATTAGAGCGGAGACAGCAAGCCAGGCCTTCTTGTCCAACATCAGTGTCTGACCTCACAAATGTTCTTCTGGAAGAATGGTCAAAGATTCCCGTAAACACACTCCTAACTCTTGTGGAAGCCTTCCGAGAAGAGTCGAAGCTGTTATAGCTGTAAAGGGCGACATAATTTTAAACCCTATGGATTAAGAATTGGATCTCGCTCAAGTTCATATGTGTGTAAATGCAGATGAGCAAATACTTTTGGAAATATAGTGTACTTGCAGGCCCAGCAAGGGCTTTTAAGCTTCTTTTTAGGTTAGCAGGGATGCTCTGACTGGTCTGCAGCCCCATATGCAGCAGGATGCAGTGTATGCTTTGTGACACATTCCTCCTGTAACCATCATTAAAAATTTGTGACTTGTGTCACAGTAGCCCTTCTGTCGGTTCAGACCATACAGAATAGCCTTTGTTGACCTCATGCGTTGATGAGCCTTGGCACCCACAGTTCTATTGTTGATAAAATGTGTGGTGCTCAGGAGAGGCTGGAGTGAAACATTTTCTTCTCTAATACAACCTGTTAGTGTCACCCATATAAGTACTTTTTTAATTGTTTGGCCAGCTGGTTAAATGAAATTAAGTGGAGATTAAGTCTTTACATATGATGACTGTTTTCTGTTCATATTGATGAACCTCTGGGGGTATGCATAACAGTTTGGAAACCACTGCTGTAGAGAATGTGTTGACCATGGGCCATATTCAAAGTTTGGACCAATTAAAATTGTACCCGAGATGCATTTGTCCCGGGGGCTAGACTTAGGACACCCCTGGGCTAAGAGATGTGAAAAGGTGTTACTGAGGAAAATTGAATTCAAATGCTGTCCTGATCTTCTTTTATTTCTTCCCAGAGGCTTATAAAGTTTTGGATAAAACTCTTTAGAAGACTGCACTCACAGCTCGGTTGCAAAACTATTGACAGGCAGTGATTGACTTTTGCTGGTGGGACTTGTCAGAATTTTGCAACAGTTAAGAGAGGTTAGGAAAAAGTGATGTGAACATGAACTGCAATTGTTTTTGGTATGTAAAACCACACTCACAAACAGTGCAGGACATGAACCCTTGAAGTTATCTCTTGAAAAAACTCACTCAAAAAGCCAGCCATTGAAAAGCATGGTTTTGCTGTACATGCTCCAAACTCCAAAGTTGCTGTATATTGTACGTATGTGTTTCTCCAGCACTGAGCCTTAAATGAAAACTTCTGACAGGTCAAACTCTTAAGTAAGTTGGAGAACAATGACGGGACATAAAAAAAAGTGCTGGCCACTGCCTATGCCCATGTCACCATGCCCATCAGCACAGTGGCTGGCCGGCAGCGGCTGTGGAGTCCAGCTGGTTAACTAGCATTGACAGGATGGCTATGGCTGCCATTTTTAACTGTGGAGGAAGCTGTCAGGACCCATTAGGCCCCGAGGGCCTGACGGGTGGCCCTGCCCATGCCTGAGGAAAATGGGCCTGCCAGCAGGACCCTGGCACTGAGTGATTTGGGCCTTTTTTGTCCATGGCCCTTTGAGTGGCCACTCTACCAGCGTCTGTGTGTGGCCAGAGGCAGGTGCTTGCGAAAAAATGGTAAGCAACCACAGGGGCTGCAGGGATAGAGAGAGTGAATTCAGAGCTGTCAGTGGGCAGAAAGAGGGAGAGAGACAGATGTGAAGCTGAAAGATGGTTATAGGCGAGAGGGAGAGAGCTGTTTTCATTGTACCTTTAATGTCCTTGCCCAGAACCTCATAATACAATGACTAAAGAGTCCCTGTATTATACAGCAGTGGATTTATCTTTCACATCTTACTCAGTCAGCTAACTCAGAAAGGAATTGTGTGGTGAAATCATTTCAAAGTCTAATGTTAGACCTCTTCACTGTCCACATGTAATTATATTAACACAATAACTGAAGCACCTAGAGTGAATACCCTTCAGAGTGAGTAGTGGAATGGGAAACTGTGTGTGAGTGCGAGTGTGTGTACGATGATAATACAAGATTGATGGATAACAGATATTACATTTTGCATACTAAGCAAGTTTTGGAAACCTCGTGCCATTCCAGTTTCTCTCATATTGTTTTCACAGTCTGCCTAAAATATAGTCATTTATTCTGTTTGTATTTGTATATAATATTATCTACCTTATGTTTCTCCTCACACCTGTATTTCCAAATTATGGGCAAGCAGACAGGAAGTGTCTTTCATTACTGTTTTTAACAAAGTCAAAGTAAGTGTGTTTACCTTTTAATTTATCAATGTATGCCCCATAGAATGTCTCTGAGGCATTCTGGG
The DNA here is from genome assembly GCF_015220715.1 of Pygocentrus nattereri. Lineage (NCBI taxonomy): Eukaryota > Metazoa > Chordata > Actinopteri > Characiformes > Serrasalmidae > Pygocentrus > Pygocentrus nattereri. Next base: position 30,792,218 of record NC_051215.1, on the reverse strand, counting down.
ACAGTGTGCAGTTTGCAGCTGTCAATACAGCTGAGTAAAAATGAAAATTTGGCAAGAACAGAGGTGAGCAAATACGTGTGGCTTCATAATGACTCCTTGAATTTTACATTTTGATTGTACCTGGCTCTCAGTAGCCATGTTTACATGGAGCCTAATAATCTGTTAATAATCTGACTAATAGCTCAATCGGAATAGACTAGTCTGATTGAAGTCATTTGGAATACAATTTATTAGTTGTGCCACTCGCTGTCAACAAAACTCAGCTTATGTTAGTGTTCATCAGAGGAGGTGTGATAAATCACAGCTGTACCCTGCTAGTTCATTTTTCAGAATGATGCAGAATTGTGCTGTACCAGGATACACAAATAAACAGAGAAAATACAGTATGCTGTGTTTTTTTCAGTTGCCATTACAAATACTAGAAATCCTGAAGTTTTGACCAATTTTTTTGAAGCTACACACAGTCCAACATCTTCAAAGAATGAAGACTAACTTTCTCAAGACCAGTGAAAAAATGTGAAACCGATGCTGGCTGCTAAAGAAAACTCTTTTTCCCTCTGTTGCATTTTCCACCACTGTAAACAAAAGCTGCCGCTGACGTTAGCTGTGTTGAATGTCTGTAGCTAGAGGCTAGTAACAACAAAAGCACTGATCTTGTGGAAGTGATCTTGGAGTAATAGTTTGGACTAAAAGTATGCTTTTGGCCAATACCTTAAAACAAAACTATCACAAAACAACGCCTCAGGTATTAAGCAACACATTCATAACCACTTTGTGCAATAACTTAAAGGGACATAGCTTTTAGAGCCATTAATGCTTTGGACGTCTGGTTCCTAGCACAGTAATGATGAACAATTCGGACTCAGTAAATTTCTCTACAAAGGTGCATTTCACACCAAATCACTCAGTGATTTTGTTACATCTAAGCCATTGAATAATTGAGTCCCCCTTTAGGTGAGCTGTGAGAGTGGTGGGACGACAGCACCAATGCTTTCAGTTTACCATAATACCCTGGCAATAAAACCCTCAGATCTGTACCTTTTTTCTAACTGTAAAAACGAATTAGTAAGACCTTGACTAAGTTACGACTGAATAGTTATGACCACTGACTGGAAAGTTATTCCAAAGCTGAGGGGTTTTGTATAAAAAGGCTTTACCCCTTATAACTTGATGAATCTTCGTATTAATAGTGAGCCAGCAGTATTACTGTAAAAAAATGTTTTTTAATTTTTATTCTAAACAGTAGTTGTACATTTTTTGTAGAGTTCTCTGTTGTATTAAGATGTATTAACTTATTTTCACATAGAAAACCAACAAAAATGTTATATGATTTGGGCCTCCCAAGGTTTTGCATACGACTGGAACTATTAACCTCCGACTAAAGTGTTTCATGCATGTTCTGTTGGCACCTCGATTACAAATATCAGCACACAGGCATTCAAGCATCCCAGCAATGTATTATTTATATTTTTATTTGTTTTTATATGAATTATATATTTATATGTTAAGATGTTATTAGCCTTTAATAAATTGTCTGTTCCCACAAGAGGTTCTGTCCATAAGTTGCTCAAAGCATCATGGGGTGTAGGAATAAGGAGGATATGAATGTTACATTCTCCCAGAGTTACACCTGCAAACATACACAAACTGGCATGGTGCACCTGAAGGCTGATGGGGGCTTGTTGCACAGGAAACAGGGCCACCTACTGTGCCACTGCGTGGATAATGATGATAACAGTGAGGGGCCATGAGAGCTGAGTCAAGTGTTCTACTACTGTCTCTGTGTGTGTGTGTGTGTGTGTGTGAGAGAGAGAGAGAGAGAGAGAGAGAGAGAGAGAGAGAGAGAGGCTTTACATGCACATAAGTGTGTGTGCTTCTTGGACATGTCAGCAGGATATTACAGCTGTGTGTGTGATAGCAGGACAAACTGAAGTGGCTTCATCATATCTGAAGGTGATTAAGGCCCAGTTCTTATCTTCTGATGAACATCCAGACTGTGTGTGTGTGTGTTTGTGTGTGTGTGTTAGTTTTCCTACATTGTCAGGGCAGAAATGTCCTGATTTTGGGTTCGGTTTAGGTCTTATTATATATAGTTACATATTGTTACTATAATATTAAAGTCCTGTAGTTTCACTGGACAGCTCAACACAGTGGGAGCAGAACGCTAACTGCTAATTCGGTCATGTCACTTATGGGCAGAAGAGGGAATGTATAAACCGTTGGTGGTACCAATGGTGGTACCAATCTTTAACAGGTACCAACTGAATCTTATTGCATAGACATCTAAGCATATACAAAGGAGTCCAAGAGAGCATAATGCTGCGGAACAAAACCTTGTATTTCCAAAATGATAACTTTACTGGAGAAGCAAAAAACACAGTTTAATTTTAATGTATATTATATTTAAAAATATAATAAAGTCAAAGTACATCACAGAAATAGTGAAATAGAAATAGTAAATAGTGAAAGAAAGATGAATGAGAAAGATAGATTCTTAAAGTCTGAGGATGATATAAAAAATAAACTTAGATTAGATGAGAGACAGAAAGGGAAAGGAGGAATAAAAAAGATAAATACCAGAGAAATTTCTATTGAAGAAGCATTCAGTTACTGAGGCACATACTTTGGAATGAATACAAATAATAATGCAGTAAGTTTTATGTGTGTCTGTGTGTTTAACTTTTTTCAAACCTTTCCTTGTGGAAATTCTTGGTTTGTCTAATCAGTTTTTTAAAATGTATTTATTAAAGAAATCAGAAATGCTTTAACACATCTGTGTGATGTCTTTGGGTTTTTGAGTTCTGAAGTTAAACTTTATTCTTCTGTGTAGCTCAAAAGACATCTTTTTTGAAAACAAGAAATTCCTTTTATTTATACATATACACAATACTTCTATATTGTTGCTGTAGGAACAAAACCTCATATCTCCAAAATAGTAACTTTACAGGAAAAGGAAAAAACATACTTTACTTTTAATGTAAGTCAATGGAGCCTGACATTTTTTCCAAGTAATTTTGGGCAATTTGTTTTGGTCTGTTCATCAAGAAATTCACACGCAATGTAAAGGACAACAGTCATTTTAAATTGTCAAAAACTGAACATCGGCAAAAATTGAGTTACAAGGTTTTGTTCCCACAGCATCAATATTTGTAATAAAAGCAAATAACATAAATGCTATATCTATGTTTATTTTACTTTATTATGCACATGTTATTAATTATGTGCTCAGGTATCTTTGCACAGTATTATATGTATGTATGTATGTGTGTGTGTGAAAATTTTGAAAAATGACAGTGACAGACATATCACACTTTCCAAACTACACCAAGTCAGACTATTTACCTATAAGCCTAAACAGACATGATGTCAGTCCAGAGTAAATGCCAGATATTTACTTGTGTGTGTGTGTGTGTGTGTGTGTGTGCGTGTGTGTGTGTTTGTTGGTCTGTGAATGTTTTCACACCCCCATATGTCTCTCACTCCTCAGCTGCAGTCTCTGATGTCCTGGAGATTGAGGCGTTTCCTTTGACCCCTAAAACCTTCCCACACATCCAGACAGTGTGTGGCGCTGATGGAAGACAGGATGGTGTGGTGTGTGTGTGTGTAGGGGTGTGTGGGGCTGTGCTGTGCTCTCAGCAGTGTGGCGCTGCGGCGAGGGGGCTGCGTGTTATCCTCTTATCCCCACTGTTCTGGAATAGAGCCCCAGCAGCTGGAGGACTGCAAGCCGCCTGATAATGCCGCTATTTTCCGCCCGCCCGTCTTAATCTTGTTACTCAAATGGTGGTGAAGAGAGTCATGAATTTTAATTCTGACAGCTTCCCCCAACACATACACAAACACATCACACACACCGCAGACATTAACCTCGCTCCTCTGAGTCCTCCCCTTTCCATACGCTCAAGCGTCTGTTCTCCACTCCTGCTTCATCCATCCATCCATCCATACTTCTCTGGGGCTGGTGATTCAAACCTGCTGATGTTCAGTCCCTCTCTCTCTCTGAGGACCAGCTCAGAGGACGAGTAAAAGAGAAAAAGAAGGGGTGATGGGGTGAAAGTGGCAATAAAATAAATGACTTGCGTCTCGGCAGCCGTGCGATTAACGCGCGAGCCGATTTATGCAGCCACCCATGAAGCTGATTAGCGGCCTCTGATCAGGAGGAACAGCTTTGCTTGTTAAACTTTTCACCTTTGCACACTCGCCATCTTTTTCTTACACTTTTACTTTCTTTCTCTCTTTCTTTCCATGTCTTTCTTTGCCGTTCTCTCCTTCTCTTTCACCCTTAGCTTATTTCCTTTATCAATCTCACACTTTGAAGTTCTCTTCTTATTCCTCCCTCTTTCTCTCCCTCTCATTCTTTTTTCTCTTATTTATCATTTTAATTTTTTTTTCTCCCCCCACCCTGCTTTTGTCCTATATCAGTCTAACACTTTATAAAGTTTGCTTTTATTCCTCCCTCTTTCTCTCTTTATTCTCTTTTGCTCTCACTGTCTTTTTCCTTCTTGCTTGCTCCCTTTTCTTTGACTTTTTCCTCTTCTGACTCACCTTTTTCTTTCTGTCCTCTCTCCCTGTCTGTCTCGCTCTCTCACTCACTCTAAGCTTCTTTCTTATATCACTGTCTTAACAGTTTCTGACTTCCTTCTTATCCTCTTTCTGTCTGTCGCTCTCTCTTTCTCACGCTCTCTCTGTCTCTCTCTATCACTCTAAGCTTCTTTCTTGTATCACTCTCTGTTTATGAATTTCTTTCTTAAACCCCCCTCTGTCTCTCTCTCTCCCTCTCTCTCTGCCACCCCCCCTCTCTCTCTCTCTCGCTCCCTCTCTCTCTGGGGTGTGGGATTTGAATGTGAATGTATTGGTCCCTGCAGTGGGTTTAGTGTTGGCCGGCTGGCCGCCCTGATTACTGAAGGGTCATGGGTTCAACCACCGGCCGCTGTGTAGAGAGGGTGGAGGCAGAGATAACACACATGAAGGGCAAGAGGGGAGTCTTTCACCCGTCCTCCTCTAGCCAGAGGAGAGAGAGAGAGAGAGAGAGAGAGAGAGAGCGTGTGCTGGAGATGAGTGTACATGTGGTATTACGGTGTTAGTACAGTGTGCATTTATCTACTGTAGACAAGTTTTATTTCCCCCTCTGATCTGTCCAAGCTCTCCCAACCCATAGGAGGTGCTGTTATTCCGAACTCTGTAATGATGAGTTGCCTCAGCCCAAAGGGGGGCGGTACCACAAAGTTTCAGATAACAGTAATAACAAAAGCATGGGTTAATTTGAAATTGATAATTTCTTACAAAACATAGGAATTATGAAAGTGCAGATTCTAATGACATAATTCATTATGTAACTATGCGATTATGTAATTTAATTTAAACAATGTAGCAAAAAAAAAAAAACATGAATTTTCAATGTAACATTTTATTGCAGAGGGTTGAGGTGACCAAAGGAAATCATACACAAACCCCAAACCAGAGACCTTGATTTTAGCGTCGATTGTAGTTTGTGAACTTGATTGCGCTGCTAACACTTTTAACTTTGACATTTGACATGCAAGTATTTGTTTTGGTCATCAGTCTCTAGTCTGATATACAGATACAGACATTGTAATAAAATGGATCGACTTCAGGTGTTTTAGTTACTGTTGTAGTGTAAATGTCCTGTCTTGGAAATGCAAACATTCCAAGCATAATCCTAAAACTGTTCAACAAAATTAAACAGAGTGCTGGCGGTAGGGAAATAAACATTAGTATTGACTGCCTTTATTTAATATAATTGTGTAGCCACGTGTTCTGTATGATTACCTTTAGTAATCACACTGTGGTGAACTTTACACATAAAAATAAAGTGAACAAACTACAGAACAGTTTAGGGCTACTAGCCAATAAAAGAAAATGAGAGCTGATAGGCCAAGTGCCAAAACAGCAAAGGCGGGCAACATTAACTAGAATTGTTTTGGGTTTTTTTTTTCCACAGCAAAAACAGCCTGTAAATTCAGCGTCTTTACTTGAACATCAGGGACACAAAGAAATTGCACAGAATACTTTAATCCTAATTTATTCAGTGCAAAAAATAAGACACTGGAAAGTGAAATCATTTTAAATCTACTTAGTGTATCTGATGTTTCTTATTACGAGACTGTTGGAAGAAGATTATATGATTATTCCACCTCTTTCTATGGTTGTTTTGTATTGACGGATCATTTTATTTGTTTCAACAAATAATACTTCAAACAATGATGAAATAAGACAGTTTCAATAGATATAATTACTTTATTACTAAAAATGTCTAGAAGTAGTTGAATAATCTTACAGCAGTCTCCTAAAGAAAGAGCATTAGAAATATTGAGTAGATTTAAAATGATTTCACTTGCCAAGATATTTTTTTCCTGTGATGCACTTTTTTTGTGCAGCTCTGGTTCACTGTAGATTACACCATTTGGAATGTCTTCAGTGTGAATATGCAGCCCAGATGTGTTTGTGTTAATTTTGTAGCACTGTTTGTTGACTATTGGTTGCGCTTATTTCTCTCCTTCCCTGTATATATGTGCTTCACACTGCCTTCTCTGAGCACTGTGTGCATGTCAGTTTTGGAGGCTGTGATTTTCCTAACAGGATTGCACAGTGCTCGAGGAGGAGCGTGCGGGGCCGGCCTGCGGGAAAGCCAATTGGTTGGGACAGGGCAGGGCTGCCGGGCAGCGAGCCGGCCTGCTGGCAGAGAGAAAGAGGGTGGCAGTAATGCTGCATTTCAGCTGTTAGCAGAAAGTGGAGCCTGGGGGCCTGTAGCACGACAGGGGTTTGCTGATGTTCTTCATGCAGACACCTCAGCTCTAAATGAGTCATTGTGAAGCGGTTAGTGTGCCTGTCCCTGTTTGCTCACTGCGGCTCGGGTGCTGTTGAGATGAGCCATGTGTAACAAGGGTGGAAGCAACAGGAGTTCAAACAAGATGCAAATAAATCGGTGCTGGCTGTTGCATGTTATTATTAAAGTGGTAGTTCTACAAAACTTCATTTTACACGCTTTGTCCCTTACACTTAAATATGGCTGATCAGCCAGGACATGTTTGTTATCCATTTGTGTCTGCATTATTGCACTGGAGCTACAAGGCTACTATATCTAATATTGGGAGCTTAAATGCATCAGCTTAATTATTACATAGTCGTGTTACAAACAAAAACTGGTACAAACATCCAGCAAGTTTTGAATGAAAAAAGAAACAAAACAGAAAAGGAATAAAGCATGGCTTAAAAACCACTAAATACAACAGTATGAGCAAGGAGAAATGAGTGAAGCAGGCTCTACATATACAGGTGGTGCTGTAGTATCTTCCTGCTTTATTTACGACTCAGTAAAAGCATAATGTGGCAGCTTCTTAAAGAAGAGAAGATTTTTATACTCTATACAGCATCCAAGGAATGCTGGCGTAGCCAGATGAACAAATGAATGGACAAACGACAGGCAGACAGATGAACTAGCTCCCTAGCTAAGTTATGCTCTCCAGGTTTGCTTTTACTTAGTTGTTAACTTTCACTTGGTAAGCTTCTTTCACTTAACTAGCAAAAGAGACCATAAGGGAACCGTTTGGTTAAGGTTGATTGATGGTGATTGATGAAGATATTGTTTACAGTGCCCTCCACAAATATTGGCACCCCTGGTACACATGAGCAAATCAAGCTATAATAAACATTCTTTTTTATCCTTTTGATCTTTTATTTGAAGTAGGCTGACTTTTGGTAATAATAATAATAATAATAATAATAATAATAATAATAATAAATAAAAAAAATCTTTATTTGTTTGTACTTTTTTTTTTTACAGGTGGCAAATATGTGATGAGGCTTAACAGTAATATAAGAAATTATATTCTAGTATTCTAGTATTAATTTAACATCATATAAGACAATGACCTGATCAGATTAAAAAAATAAATACCAAGAAACATAGAATACAGTCAGCCAGTTCAGTTCTTTTACAACGGGAGTGAAATAAGCTCTTTTTTTGTATCTGTGCTGCTGCGTTTTATAAGTAGAGGATGTATTGTTTTCTTAGGAAGTCCAGTAAGAAGAACATTACAGTGATCAACTCTGCTGTAACAAATGCGTGATCGGGTTTCTCTGCGGCACCCTGAGATAGAAAAGGCTGCATTTTAGAGATATTTCTCAAATGATAAAAAAGCTACTTTAGTGTCTGTATTTACATTCAGGGTAAAACAGAGTTTAAAATCTAAGATCACACCCAGGTTTCCTGCTTCAGGTTTTGTATATGCAGCTAAAGAACCAAGCTTCTCATGCAGCAGCTTTCTCTGAGTTTTAGTCCCAGTGATCAGAATTTCAGTTTTTTCTTGATTTAGTTGTAGAACATTTTGTGGCATCCAGTGAGAAATATCTGTCACGCAGCTGGCTGGTCTGTCTACAGTCTTGATCATCAGAAGGACGGAAATGTATAATTATGTGTCATCAGCGTAGCTATGAAAATTGATAGGATATCTTGTGGGATTTTTTTTATTTTTTATCTTTTTTGATGAGTGATTTCTCAGTGAAACCAAAAACTGTCTAATTCATTCTAAAACAGTGCCTGAGAGGCCTATGCTGATCAAAAGCTGCACTAAGATTCAGTAAGACCAGAATAAAGGCGCTTTACGCATCAGTGGTGAGCTGGAGGTCATTCACAACACAAACCAGTGCTGCATCTAATACTATGGTTAGAATGAAAACTTGATTGAAACTTCTCAAATAACTTGTTTGATATTAAATATAATTTAACTGCTTGAAAACAACTTTTTCTAGGACTTTCATTTAAAAAGGAGGGTTAGAAATGAGTCTAAATTATTTAGAAAACTTCTGCTAGTCTTTTTTCACCAGGATAGCTTTAAGAGTATCTGGAAAACAGAGCCTGTTGACAGAGAACAGTTTACAATAGTTAAACATCATTTTGAAAACAATAAAATAGGAACAGGGGCAACATTTATTGCATATTGCAAAGTTAATGCTTTGCTTTGAATATGTTTATTTTGTGCCCACAAGAGCAATATTTACCTACATAGACAGAAAACAAGGACTGACTGGAGCTTTAAGTGATCTCAAATAGTCCTTTAACACTTTATGGCATAATGTTATCTATAGAAATGACCAAAGCACAGATACAGTTCAGGCCTCATGATGCTGCTGCTGTTTTAGCTCTGCATTGTATGTTTGTGCATAAAGTTGATGAGCCACACCATGAAGGTATGGGAAAGAGTTGTTGAAGCAAAGCTAAGGCGAGAGGTCCAGATCAGTGAGCAGCAGTTTGGTTTCATGCCCAGAAAGAGTACCACAGATGCAATTTTTGCATTGAGAGTTGGTAGAGAAGTACAGAGAAGGTCAGAAGGTGCTACATTGAGTTTTTGTGGATCTAGAGAAGGCATATGATAGGGTGCCAAGACAGGAACTGTGGTAATGTATGAGGAAGTCAGGTGTAGCTGAAAAGTATGTTAGGGTGGTGCAGTACATGTATGAGGATAGTGAGACAGTGGTGAGGTGTGCAGTTGGAGTGACAAATGGTTTCAAGGTGAAGGTAGGGTTACATCAGGGATCAGCTTTGAGCCCCTTCTTGTTTGCAATGGTGATGGACAGGTTGACAGATGAGGTCAGGCAGGAGGCTCCATGGACCATGATATTTGCAGATGACATTGTAATCTGTGGTGAGAGTAGAGAGCAGGTGGAAGAGAATCTTGAGAGGTGGAGGTTTGCAGTGGAGAGGAAAGGAATGAAGGTCAGTAGAGACAAGACGGAATACATGTGTGTGAATGAGAGGGAGGCAGGTGGAAAGGTGAAGATGCAAGGAGTAGAGGTCGTAAAGGTGGAGGACTTCAAATATCTTGGGTCAACCATCCAGAGCAATGGACAGTGTAGAAAAGAGGTGAAGAAGAGGGTGCAGGCAGGATGAAGTGGGTGGAGACGGATGTCAGGGCTGATGTGTGACAGAAGGATAGCAGCAAGAGTGAAAGGGAAGGTTTACAAGACAGTAGTGCGTCCTGCTATGATGTATGGTTTGGAGACTGTGGCTCTGTCTAAAGCAGCTGAGCTGAAGGTGGCGGAGATGAAGATGCTGAGATTTTCGTTGGGAGTGACCAGGATGGACAAGATTAGAAATGAGCAGATCAGAGGGACAGTGAAGGTGGAGCAGTTTGGAGAAAAGCCAGAGAAGCCAGGTTGAGATGGTTTGGACATGTGTTGAGGAGGAATAGTGGATATATTGGGCAAAGAATGTTAGAGATGGATCTGCCGGGTAGAAGGAGAAGAGGTAGACCTCAGAGAAGGTTTATGGATGTAGTGAAGGTGGACATGGAGATGGTGGATGTGAAAGTAGAGGAGGCAATTGATAGGGCAAGATGGAGGCAGGTGATCCGCTGTGGCGACCCCTAAAGGGAGCAGCCGAAAGAAGAAGAATTGTATGTTTGTGCATTTGTATCGATCACAGTAGGTCAAACAGTGTCAGAAACCATATAAACAATGTGCCATGGTTTACACAGTGCTGACTGATCAGTGATAAGCTTCCAATACTTCTAAGCTGCATTAGCCTCATAGCTTCAATACAGAAATTTTGGACATTACCCACGACTACATTTTGGGTAAGTAGGACCGCTGTGAATTTTTAGCTGAATTGTCACTTTAAAGGGCCTGTGTCTGTATCATCACCACGTTTTGAAATACACTGCTCATTCCTCAGTCCCTAAGTGACAAAACAGTCCATTTTGAACTCACTGTGTTTGTGATTTCACCAAAAACAAACACATTAACATACATCTGTTCAGCCTACAGCAGTTTAGCCCATTTACACTTAAGTTATAAGGAATGTTTCAACCTGACCTGCTTTCTGAATGAGGCACAATACAGTGGAACCAGTTAGAAGAGACATTGTTTGTATGCAAGTCTTGAAGGCAAAGTAAGGACAACTAATTCTAAACAAAGTCATTATAAGGGATAAAGAGAGGTTGGAAAATGGTAAAACTGGTTGGCTTACATATCTCATAAACACAAGAAGTGGATCTCAGGAAAAAAAATAAAATGCAGGAAAAATGTAGATCAAACAAAGTGACTGCGTAACTTCTCAGGATCCTTGTTGATCTTTGTTGTGTGTGTGTTTCAGATGAAAACTGAAGGGAAGGACGTGTACGATGAGAACATCCACTATCCTGTGCTGCTCACGCTCACCCACAGACCAAGCCCAGGCCTGCTGTGAGCCTGGCAGTGCCAGCCTGCCCTGCTGTGCCACCCGCTGGCTCTGCCACTGTGACCTCCAGGGGTTTATTCAACCTAGCCTTTTTCACTCCTTTAACCACAACGTTTTTTGGGTATTGTAAGCGAGTGGGAGTGAGAGAGTGTGTGTATTTGTAAGAATGTGTGTGAATGTATGTCGTAGTGTATGTGACTGAGTTGGTGTGTGAACTCATGCCTGACCTTGTTACTGTGCGATGAAAAATGTGTGAAATCTTTAAACAGAGACATGGCCACATGGAACACAGCCATCCTCACAAACTCGCTGAGTACTTCCAGACGTATTCAGCATAACAGAAATATCAATGCTGAAGTGCATGTCAGCAATTTTGAGTCATTAACTTATAGCGGATGTTAACTTATAGTGGGGTTCCACTGATTCTTCAAAATTTTTGCATAATCCAGTTGTTGAGATGTAAATGAAGTAATTCAGAGTGGTTTGATGTGAAATGGTGCATTTCAGAGAAACCGACTGATTTCATTAAGGGGGTGGTGATAGAAACCGCCATAATGCACCGTAATGCAAATATATCTATTTTGTTTATTATCCCAAATGACCAGTGTATGCACACATATCTTCTGAGTTTCATGTGTAATGTTGATGATGGTAAAATAATGGTACATCTGAGAAAATAAGCTTTCTTTGATGGCTATTTTGCCTTACAGTGCCCTGCATAATCGCTGCTGGCGGAGCAAAACCTCGCTCTCCATTTTTGTAATTTTTCAGTTTTTGGTATAATTTGAAAATTTGTCTTTTTGTTGTTGTTGTCCTTGACATTGTGTGTAGATTTTATGGGGATCTGACCAAAAGAAATGGCCTAAAATGACCTGGAAAGAAATCTGGTTCCATTGACATTAAAAGTAATATATGTTTTTTCTTTCTCCTATAGAGTTATCATATTGGAGATACAAGATTTTGTTCTGACAGCAGTGCTCTCTGGTACATTTTGGATGAGTTTTACATTATGGATTAAAAAATGGTTTTAGGCCCAAAAGAGTAAAAAGAAAAAAAAAAGTTAATTACTCACAAAAATAATCCATTACAAATAACTGATTACTCATCTCATTACTCTGTGATGGGATTACTTTACTTGTTACTTATTATATTTAGATGTTTTATTGTTTGCTTCTGTGTTACTCTATCAAAAGTTTGGTCTAATTGGAAAGTACAAGAGAGAACCTGATCATTTTAGTACTTTAGTACATTTAGAAAGAAATAGCCAATCACAGTAAACATCATTTAAAATGTGTTAAAAGGCCAGTTATGCTTGAAAAAAATGACAAATTTAGCTGATGCTGTTTGAAAACATTTCACCTGGCCTCTGAAAAGGCCCCAGAAGCAACTGCCTCTAAGTAAATTCTTTGTCCCTCAGTTTCGTATTAGTGTGTTTAGATGCTTCGACAGACTGCTCACCGAGTTTACGGCACTCGCGCTGTGCTGCTCTTATTCACAATCAAAGTCACGCTGAGGAGGCAGCACATGCACACACAAGTTTTGTACAAGGACAGACAGGGATAGTTACAATCTATAATCTACATTAAGATAATGATGGTTTAAAATGAATTAGCCATAATTAACACTGTTCTTTGAGAAATATGAGTAAGAAAAGTGACGAAATTCCTAAATCAGTAACTGTGATGTGATTCCAAGAACTGTGATTACACTGTTTTGTTACAGAAAAAAGTGCTTATTTTATTGTAACACATTACTTTCTACTGCTTTACCTCTGACACTGACTACCATAAAACAGTGTCTCAGACATGCTGCACATTCGTAACCATTTCATGTAATCACTTTCTGTGAAGAAGCTTTTAGAGACATTCAGTAGAAGAAAATTGAAAAATCAGTGGAATTCCCTTTAATGCCATGGCTCATTGTATAATGCGTATAGGCCTAATTATGTATCCCAAGCATAATTATTTTAATGTAACTCTGCATAGCACATTCTATTCATCCTACAACACTGACCAGTTGACAAACATAAATATGGTCTAGTGATGTTACATCTATAGTGTGCTTCAAGCTTGACACTAAAGGCTTTGTGGAGGAGGGGAGAGTCTAGAGCACTTGCTTCACTGTGACCCACTCTCACTGCCCATATCTGAGTCCTGTGAGAATATGTTTGGTTAACATAGGGTATTACAAAAGCTCACAGAAAGACCATCAACACTGTATGGAGTGCTGTGTGTTTAACAGGCTGTATTCAGCACAATGCAGAATCAGAATGAATTTAAGGTTCACCGACTGTGCAAGATAGAGGAGGCGTTACGTTTTTAGTATTTCGATGGAATGATCTGTTATGGAGAGAAGGAAATAAAAGGTGCATTACAGTGTTAATTATATCAATTTTCCAATTATCTGATACATATTGACATATCAGTCATCATAAATCTTTATACACACTGTATTAAGTTTCACAGGGTCTGTATGTGATTATATCAGTCAAGGTATCATATCAAGATCACTTTAAGAAAAGTATTATCATAAATCTCAGTCTGTGTAGTCTAAGTATTCACTGGTGCCCCACTTTCAGCAGTTTACGCTGAGCTGCTTCTGACTCAGATTGTCTGAGTTTCTATTGGTTTGAGTTTTTCTAATCATTTTGTTTTGTTTGACTTTTTTTCTTTTTTTTGGCTTTGTTTTTTCTGAGCTGTGTGCTTCTGCACTGTGACTGTATTTCCTACCCGATACACAGATGAGTCCAAAGTGATTGTTTTACACTAATGGAGCAGGTGGTTGTAATTACTGTGATTAAATCATTATTTGAAACAGTTTTGTGTCCAGTGCCATTTTTCAACAAATATTATTTTAGCTTTGTCACCGATTTATTTGATACAACATACGGCGCACAAAGACAAAGTTGCAGTTTCTGGGTTTATCAACATTGTTTAATTGCGCTCGGCCCATCCATCCATTTTCTAAGCCACTTCTCCCTCAAGGTCGCGGGGGGGGGGGGGGGGCTGGAGCCTATCCCAGCGGTCATCGGGCGGAAGGCAGGATACACCCTGGACAGGTCACCAGTTGTTTAATTGCGGTGATTATTATTATTTTTTTATGATTTTCATATATAAAAATTCATATAAATCTGTGGCCTATTTCAACATAAGAATTGAATGGTTTAGATGCTGATTTGCTAGAGCTTCCTTTTTCATTTAATTTGTGTGTGTGTGTGTGTAAATGGACACTTTTTTTAATCCAGATTTTTTATTGTTTATTTATTTAATTCTTTTTTTAAAACTTGCTTTTCCATTTATTTGTTGTTGTCTGTTGTGGAACTGAGATGAATTATGGCAATACATGCAGCTTTTTATTGTTCTTTTTTACTTCTTATGTAAAATTAAGTTCTAGATTGTGCAGTGTATTAGATTAAAACATATGTTTTATGTTAGTTTATGTTAGTGTAGTAGATTAAAGCATAAAGTTTCAGTGTCAGAGTTAAGTCTCAGCGGAAGCCCTCCTCCTGAACTCTGCCTGCTCAGCTATAGGAGCAACCAAGCGGCCTAAAGCACAGGCCTCGGTTATAGAGGCTACTGCTGGTGGAGGGAGGGGGAAACGAGTGCCCCCTCTCTGTCTTTTGAGATTTGAAAGAGGTCTGTTCTCCCCTCCCTCCATCCTGCTGGAGCCAGGGAGGGAGAAATGGAGAGAGAGAGAAAGAGAGCGAGCTCCATGTTCCGTACAAGGGCCCCATTAACTTGACCACTTGCCCTTTGCACACAAAGCCTGGGCCGGCCCCCTGTCCCACCCACCCAATTATGTGCGATTAGGCTCAGTGTGCTGTGTCAAGATGCAGAGAGATGCGGTGAGCAGGCGCTGTTAACCGACCAAGAGAGGGCAGCCATTTAAAAATGAACTACATGCGTGTTTCATGCAGGCTGCCATATTTTCCACTAGTGCATGGAGCTAGATGGAGCTTTGAATTAGTTCCATCTACACTGCGCAAATTGCTTGAATGCACTCCAAGGTGGCGCCGTATGAATGCGTTAGAAGTAGAAATGGAAATTCTCAATTAGTTTGTTTGCTCATGCATTTTATGCCTAGTTTCCATTAAAATGTCCAGCAGTGGCGAATATGGAGGGGTTATTGTGGGAGATTTGATTGCTGTTGGGGCAGCTGGCAGCACGCTTGGCTCAGGTTCCTCCCACTGATGCATGACTTTCTGCACAAACACCCACAGACACACAGCGAGCACCATGTTGTGTAGTCATGGGTTCAGGTCAGCAGCGCCAGGTCAAAGAGTCAGCGCTGATACGGAACGGGTTGCGGTGGCTCAGGTGGCCATTTTATCTCTCCTTACCTTATTCACAGACTTGTTCACGCAGCAGTGCTAACACCATTCTTTTCTGAAAGAATGAATAAAAAACATACAAATATGTATCACACAGTCGTATTCAAGGGTCTGGGCACTGCTGGTCAACGACACATTGATTTTCTAAGTGGAAATCAGTTAAGACATCCTCTACAGACACACTTCTGCACATTTGAATACACAATTACTATTTATTTACTGAATTTAACATATTAGGGGAAAAAAAAACAAAATATGACTTGTGTAGAAGTTTCGGTGCATTTTATATTTTGTTTTATTTTTGTCCAATATGTATAAAACAAATTATGCAGTAAAATTTAAGCATGCTCTCTGTAATGTTTAACTTGTTTTTACTTACAAAAACATGATTTGATGGGGGTGTTTAAACTTCTGCATACTGTAAAAGACTGGATGCTATAGGTGAGAGTAGTGTTGTCAAATTCCACTAAACTGAAAATTTGTTCTTAGAATTAATTTGCATATATTTGAAGCCAAAATCAGACTGAATTGAACTGGAAACACAGGAAATGTTAAGAAGTGGGATTTTGCTCTAATGCTAAATACAAAGTAGACAGACAGACGGACAGACAGATTCCCTCAAACGTACAACAGTGGCTTTAAGGTTCAGTTGTGAACCTTAAATAGGTTTTTCCAGGTGAAAAGCACATATTTGTACCATTTCATAACCTAATGTTTTAAAACAGCAATAAAATAAAAGGCCTGGAGACGAAATATCATTTCAGTGGATTATGGTACAATTCTGTTCCCTGACTAGATGTACTGAGATGTACCCTTGAGGGCACGATCCCAGTGACTGGGCACTGCCCCAGTGACAGTTTACTACCTTTATTTCTGAAAGTGCAGACTTGGGCTTGGTTCTGGAGACAGGTGATCAGATGCTGGTTACTCTTGGTAGTTTGAATATTTTAGAAATAATAATGAGCTGAGTGTTCCACATCCTTAAAGACTAACTACAAGACTAAGTCTAGAATTCTGTTGCACAGCACCATCTAACTTAACATTTCTTTTAAAACAAACAAACTAAAACAAAACAAACAAAAAAAAAAAACTTAGCAGAGAACTGCAATAAATTAATTCCACAATTCTGACAGACACACAGCTCTTCATATCATGTACATCAGTCCCAGTTTAGGACTGGACTTTGTTTCTAGGTTTATTTGCAAAAATTATTAAAGCTACAACCTTAAATTACTCAACTTCGACTCAGTGTTAATAAGGCATATTTTAAACAAATAATGGATCAGATCGCATAATGCAGTGCATGTAATGAAACAGAGGAGTAGTTACTTTTGTTCTTATTATTATTTTTAGTGCTTCTTAATTTTTAGCATTTTACTTCTATGCATAATTAAAATATTCTAGTTTCCCTTTCCTTTACATTAAAATTTCATCTTGAATGGACCAAATAAAATGGTCTAAAATTACTCCGATATTTCTTTTCCTCTAGGTCACTTCAAGTTTTCTGCAGTTGACCTCTTCTGAGAATTATGACTAATTCCGTGGCTGTGCTTTGAGCTCCAAAGTGTTCTGACTCAACGCTGCTGCACTCACTTCCCAAATTCTGCGCTCCACTCCTGCACCCCCCCAACCACTCGTCCTTGATTCGAAAAGCAGTAAAAGCTCACATTCTTCCTCTCCAACATGATTTTTTTAAATGCTTTTGGTGAACTTTTTTTTATTGAGGAAGTAGATTTTAAAATCTCTGTCCTCGAAATTCTTACTTTCTTTTTAAAAGGTTTCCCTTCGTCGAGCAGAACAGAGAGGAGCTGAAAGCATCTCTGAGTGTTGGCAGCAGGGCAGGAAATACTTCACTCCTGCTAGCAGCCCGAGGAACCTGAATTACCTTCACTCCTGCACGTCCTCCACTGAGAGAACCTCACTGATGGAGATGAACAGACTGTATCAGGCATGTTTGTCAACACTGCTGTATCTGCAAGGTCATTTCCATGGCTGCATCTTCAGTAAGATTCCGTAAAACCTTTTTTTTGAGCATCATATATGGTAGGTATGATGAGGTGAAGTACTTTGGTAAAGTTTGCTCTTGAAAGATGCTGTAGCAGATATAAAATAGATGACATATTTTGGAGCTGGGCTGAATTTCAGATTTCAGTTACTCCTGACTGCTATGGCGATGCAGGAGATGCACAAATTATATACACTGCTGCTCTGTACTCTTTTAAAAGATGGAGATGCCAGAAAGTGTTCCATGGAGCGATGCCGTAGAACCACTTTCCCAATCTTTTTTCACAGTAGCCATAAATTACAATTTCCACCAGTTTGGAGGAGGTTCCTCCTTTGACTTATGCATTTTTGCCTTCAATAACAAAGAGAATATATTTTGATGGACATTTGTGAAGCTGGACGCAAACTGGATTTTCATCTTTTTAGGTGAGCAAGCAAGTCAACGTTTCTAAAGTGTTTATTTTGTTTAAAAGCTATTTTATTTAGATTAGCAGCTGTCCATGATTGTTTAATATGACATCATAAGCTGCAGTTTCATTTTAGCAGGACTGTCTATGTGGAGAGGTGTGCGTTGTTTTCACAGCAGGGCTCTCACCCCCTCCCCTTTCACCAGCATTGCTACCTAGCAGCTCAATTTTACACACAGAGGCAACCGTGTCATTTTTTAAAAGCGGATTTCAGTGGCCAGACATGACAGGTTTAAAAAAAAAAAAAAAAAAGTAGTTTCAGGGCTCTCAAGTGGTGCAACCATCTAAGCATCCGGAGGTCGCGAGTTAGATAATCGGAGATGCTACAGCAATCAGTGGCCAGGAGTCCGAGGCAGGATTGGCCTCGCTTGCACTCGCTAGCATTACGCAGCACGATGCTAGCCAGCCCAGGCGTCTGTTAGCTGATGTAACAGATCTGGCATTCAGAGCTTTCGTCCAAACACGTTCAGCTGTCCAGTAACATTGTATAAGTGTCAGGTCGAAAACATGTGACACTTCACAGGTCTCGGAGGAAGCCTGTGCTAGTCTTCACCCTCCTAGTGCTGGTGGTATTGTGTGATTGGGGGAGATATAACTAGTGTGGAATTGGTGCGACTAAATTGGTGAAAAAAAGGTCAATTTCCATTCCACCAGCAGAATGGCCACTAGAGGGCCTTCAGAAAGAGCCTAAGGAACCTTTAGATGGATGCCTGTCTAGCGAAGCATTGTTGTAAAGGAGGTTTCGAAATTTAAAGGACCTCCGCATAATGTAAACATATATCAATTAAAGATTGTTTCTAGAACTGTTCATCTAAGCCAATAACCATTTAGGAGCCTTTCGTTTTTAAGAATGTAGTTTTGCAAACTCTTTCAAACCTAAAGCGCTCATTTGACAGTTGCGAAGTAAGCCTCTTTGGACCGAGGGTCTTGAATGGTCCACCGAAGGAGTGCTCTTACAGAGCTACCTCTCCATCACACTGCATGACTGCTACATTCACCTGCATTTGACATTAAGCTTTTTATATAAGAGCCAAGCAGCTCAAGAGGCAGTGGAACTCGGGTAGTGTATGTTTTATTGATTGATTCTTCATGATGTTTATTCTTTATTCAGCCACAGTGATGACAGAGCTCTGAAAAAAAGCTTGCTGTGACTGCTTTGTGTTTTATTGTTTGACCACTTTAGAAATGAGTCATTTCTATTTAGCCACAATGTAACTATGATTGTACAGGATATGTACATGTCCTAGGTGCCCGAGCTATTTCACAGGAACTAGTGGCGTCAAGTCCTCTTGGCTTCTCTCGGTCTCCAAGGGGACCATGTGAATGCCCCCAAGGCTCTCATCCTTTTCAGGCTCTGCGATTGGTCAACAAGCCTCTTCCTCTCACAAGTGGCCTGCTAAGCACTAAGAGGGTCAGTTCCTTTTTCTGAAGGTCAACGAGGCAGCGATGTGCACTGCCATCAAATCTTACTCTTACCTTCTGTCGCTCATACGCTTACACAGAAAGTCTTAGCTGCTGTCTCTGGCTGAGTGAGTGCAGATCAGCTAACCAGTAGCCTGTAGAGCTTCGCTGGGTCTAAGCCTTGTGTCTGGCATGCAAATTCCTGCTTGTTGTCTTTCTCTGTGTAGATTACGCCATGCTTTGTGCCATGGCCTGGATTATACAAATTGCGTTCCATGCCATACTACATGCAGCAGGCTGCGCAGCAGATTAACTCACACTGCTCGTATTAATTAACTGTTTGATGCCGTTAATTAGGGTCCCACAGTTTCTCTAATTGATAGCGTCGACTCACTGTCAACATAAGAGAACCTGAAGCTTTAGCCTGTCACACAATTACTGCTCGTTCTTAAGTAGTCATGTTCAGTTGAATGTCATAAACCTTGGTTTTATAATAAAAACAGCTAGAAAGCCAAGCCGGACATATAGCGTCTCCTCAGTGCGGCTCATGTTGGTACACATATAGATAACTTTAGTTAATGATAGGACTGCAAAAGATATTGTTGTTGGTGTTCTTTCTGGAAAATAGTGTGTAGAGCCCAAGCAGAGGCATTACCCTGAGAGCAGGGCAAGAAACAGTGACCAGCAACCATAGAGGGTGCTGGGAAGTGATGGCTGGAGGTCAACTCTGGGTCACTATGACAGGGTCAAAATATACAAAGTTAGTGATAAGGCCCATTGAATAAAAACATAAAAATAAAAGAAAATGTTATGAGTCACAGTCATAAAATTAATGTGACTTTTCCCTTTATACATCAAAAAATGTGTATCTCAAAAATGGTAACTTTACAGGAGAAGGCAAAAATCTCATTCTTTGTGTTAAAGAGGTTTTATTTCAAATAATTCTGGCTCTATGTGTCCAAAATGTTCACACAATATAAAGGATAATTGCTGTGCTCAAAAGATGAGAAAAAAAATGAGGAAAAAAGTTTTTTTTTAATTTTTAAAGTTTTTAAGATGATATACTGGTGATATACTGGGTATATTCTGCTTGTGCAACAACCAGGGTTAATCCTCATTTCCAAATGTTTATGCTGCCAATATTTTAAGCAATATTTAAAGTAAGTGTCTTTCCTATTAGCAATACAAGCTGTGATGTGTTCAGCACAATTCAAAGAATCAGTCAATGAAAGCTTGTCTATAAGTTTTACTATGATTTATGACTTGCACATTTAAATATTTAGCCCTGATTCACAGTAAAATACACTTCCATTGTACTTCCTGTAAATACACATACTGACTTTAACTCTTTAAAGTCATTACTTTATTCTCCTTATCCAGCTATTCATCTAAAGCTTAAAATTCAGTACAAATACACCAATAGCCACTAGAAAACTAATATGTCAAGCAGGCAAGTGTGGACCACAATACGGGTCACTGCAGATTAAGCATTTAAATCAGATTGGCATAAAATCTGAAAACAAAAATGTAAAAATGCCTTTGTGGTGAGAAAATGTTGGATGCATTAGTTCATATGAAGGATTTCATTCCAAAACACTTATAAATTAAACACTTATAAATGTCCTTTTTATATCATGATATACAGTCATATGCAAACGTTTGGGCACCCCAGTCAAATTACATTTTGTTCATTTTCTAAGTGAAAAGAAGTTAAACATCCCCTACAGAAAACACACCTTATACATTTTAATGTACAATTACTGGTCATTTTCTTGAAGAAGTTAAATATATTAAATGTTGCCTGTGCAGAAGTTTCAGTTTCATTTTTTCCAGCATGTTGAGTTTAGCAATCATTCATTCAGTCAATAAATAAACAAGCAAACATACGATTTGTATTAACTTATTTTCACTTAGAAAATCAACCATGTCATTTGATGAGGGCTGTTCAAACTTTTGCATGTGACTGTAGATACAAGAAATATTAGTGCTGTGCTATGATTAATTTCCAAAATTGTTACAGATATGCAGCATTCAAAATGTCTGTAAATTGTTTTTATGTATACACCAAATTATGATAATGATCATATGATCTAAACTAAAATTCTAAAACTACATGATATGAAACAAAACAATCCCTTATCAAGTAAGAATTAACAAGGTATGATTTATGACAGTACCATTAATGGGTTTGTCACCAAAAGTGAACATCAAATGAGTAAAATATATCATCGTTCTAAACAGAAAAGCTGCTGAATTGTCTATGACATGATGTTATTTTACACTTTTATTCACTGGTGTAGCATCTCCATTATAAGTACTGAATAATAAACTAATTTAAATGCTGCTTGTATTCGTACATCACAGTGGCGTGAGAGGAGGAGGACCTGCTTCTTTCTGACCCAGCCATCAACCTCATTTTTTTCCGTACATCAAAGACAGCTCCTCAGGAAGAGTCCAACTGCCGGCAAAAACAATCCAGTGTGTATATGTGCTTCGTCTAGCCAAAACCTGAGCAGAGGGACTTTTTTTTGATCTATGAGTCTGTCGCCTTGTTAACTTCCTGCCAGAAGAGGTTGTGTTTCCTGGGTTGGCTTGTTATGAGGTTTAAGGCTGTGCTCATAGCTGTGACCTGTGCAGAGTTCTGAAGTGCTTTCATGTGAGGTGGGCTCCTCAGCAATGGGTTTAGGATGGGTTCACACTGAACCTTAGGTAGTAACAGCTTGTGGCCTGTGCCGATACATGCAGTACATGTCCAAAAGTATCCACCCTTCTAACTAGTGAATGTAGTTACTTTAAGGTGCACCCATTGCTGACACTGTGCAACTTGTATAATCTCCACAGAAAAGCACTGATCAATAGAACAAGAAGCTCTGGAGCAGCCACAAATGAGCCTAGGGTTACCATGTCCAGTACCAAGTGTCAGCTAGAGGAGTATAAAGTCCCCGCCCCAAACTTTCTGTTATTACTCAGAGGAAATGCTGGCCAAGCAGGTGTTTCCAGACTTCTGGACATATAGGCTATATCCAGACCTGCATACTTTCATACTAGTATGTCAAAGATAGGATACCACCAATAGAAGTCCCTTCATTAGCGTAGTATGTGTAGTATAGCAGTATGTGACTTTGGATGTAGCCACAGTGTTTTGAAGCATGTGATGTAAAACTGAGTAAATGCTCACAATGAGTAGATCACATGGGGGGAATAAAGGAAAACTCTGGAAAAATTGACCACTTTACCAAAAGCCTGACCAGAAATACCCATTTATTTGTGATGGAAAGAAGCACCAGTAAGTGGAAGGGAGCACTCATGTCAATATTAAGTTAGGCCTGGACTTCAAAAGGCACCGTACTTATGCTCACATTTAACCCAAGTTGACCTTCATCAGGTTAGCCTATTTGAAGCTATGATGGTTAAAATCACTCATATGATCTAAGAGTGAACCAGAGAGTTACAATTAAAGAGTGATGGAGTTATGTTTACTGTTACATGTACTCAAGTAAAGAAACTGATGGCTTTTTCCCTTCATGAGTTTTTTCAAATTATATGTAGTTTTACTTATTCAGTTGTGTTTGTATGGAAAGTGTACTTTTTACATTTTAGTCTTTTATTTAACAGGGGAGCACAGGGAGCAACCTAACACAGGGCACAATTTAACACAGATTTTTTATGTTGTTATACAAGGTGAAGTAGTGTGTGGCTCTGGCCATTTCCCAGCCAATGTCTCCTGCAAAAATTTAGGAATCGTCAGCGCTCTAAAGAGATCTGTGCCGAAGCCTGTTTTCAGGGCATGTGTGCAATTTTTTCAACCCAAATTCTTTTTTGGTTACTGAGCTGTTTGTGTAAACCACATAATCCAACTTCATATTACTTTAATCAACATTGCGCAGCCTACAGCATAGCACATTCTGAAGCAGGTGACAAGCTCACAGCAAGTGCTAGCTGGGCTTAAGAACAGCCCCTGTACTGCAGAGTTAATTGTTACACGGTGTTACAACTAAGCTAACCTTAGTAAATGAAGAAAAATTACGTAGATTATGCCTTTTTGTTCCATATATTTTACACAGATTTTAAGATGAAAAAGAGAAAACAGGGATTTCTACATCTATTTTATTAGTATCTTTCAGATGTTAGTATTTTAGTTTTAAATAAGTATATTAATGAAATTGACACTTGGTAAAATCTGTCTAAACGTTATTTAGATAGTGTTCCATATTTTACTGATGCATGATGTTTTTATCTTCTGTCTCTCAATGGACTAAAATAAATCTGTCACTGTTTGACATACAGTCTCATGTCAGTGTTCACATATAATTTTATGTGTGTGTATATCTGTCAGTTGAACTGTTTGTCTTATAGATGATATATAATGCAGTACACACACACCCACACACCTTCTATGCTGCTTCTCCCTCTAGGTCGCCTAGGGGGTATAATGTTAATAAATATTCGTTTATAATGTATAAGTTAATGTATAAACATTTTAAACATTATTTTGTGAAAAACAATATTTTAGGATGTGCCCTGCTCTCCTCCAATTGCTTTTCTTTCTGTTTAAATTCATTATGTTGGTTTTCTGAACGGTCGCACTGCTGCCTATTGAGCGCTCTCATTCTATTTTAAACCAAGAGTATATCAAAAAGAGAAGAAAAGAGCCTAAGAAACTTCAGTTCTTACGCAGATGCTGAGAACACGAAAACGTTCTGCTCCAGTTCTATACATTACTCAGTACTTTTTTTTGATCTGCTACTTTGAGTCAAGTTTCTTATTGGAAACTTTCACTTAAGTCATTATTTCTAACAGAACTTTTACTCGAGTATGAGTTCAGGCTCCTTTACCCACCTCTGTATGCTTCAGTAAAATGGTCTACTAGCAAATGTTAAATGTTAAAATAATGCTAGTCCACTCAAGAGGCTATGCGGTCTTCTTTCACCCTCTTCCCTCTACATCCTTCCTCCACAGCTCTGGTCATGTCCCCGTCTCAGAGTAATGGCAGCATTCAGCTGAGCCAAGCTCGAGAGCTCAGAGAGCCTTTTTTTGTAAGGAAGAAATCAAGTCAAGGAAAAACGAGCTCGGGAGAGAAGGGGGCTGTCATGGACCTCAATGGCCGCATTATGTAAATCTCTGACGTCCCTTGATGTAAACCTGAATAGAAACACATTAATGTCTTGTATGTACTTAAAAAGAGCCCAGACTTTGCCTGCGCTGAGACGGCAGATCCAGTAATCATGTTGACAAATTAATGGCAGAGAATTAGCTGTCCATTAAAAGTGTATTATGTGCCACGCTGGCACATAAAATTACTCCCAAATAAGTGTGGGAGCAG
Source organism: Pygocentrus nattereri (assembly GCF_015220715.1). Classification (NCBI taxonomy): domain Eukaryota; kingdom Metazoa; phylum Chordata; class Actinopteri; order Characiformes; family Serrasalmidae; genus Pygocentrus; species Pygocentrus nattereri. The sequence goes on along the minus strand of NC_051215.1, from coordinate 30,767,499 downwards.
GAGAAAAGCGCAGAAGTGCACAGAGAGAGAGAGAGAGAGAGTGTGATGGAGCTGGTGCTGACATGAGGGGGCCGTCTAACTGACATTTTTAGACCCAGAGCCATCAAAGCACAGTCAGAGTGCCTTCAGGTGCTAACCTTTGTTGAAAGGTTGTAATGAGGTTGTGTGGGGGTTGAGATGTCAGACTTTGGGTTTCTTTGCGCCATATGTGTATGTGTGTGTGCTGGGGAGGTTGGGGGGGGGGGTTTAAGGAGACAATCAGCATACCTGTCTCATAACCCAGTTTTATTTCATTGATAATTTGGCCCTGCTGTGCGCTGATACAGTGTCACCAAACGTGCCATTTCAGCCAGAGCGGCTCACCCTGCCAGCCCTCTTCCTTTACACGCTGGGGCCTTCAGATTTTAAGAAAGTGAAATTAAGTATTTTGCCTACTATGATAGCTATCAATTATTTATTGTTTCATCATGACTTAATGCTTATCTTACTAGCAGGAAATGTCATCACATTTAACAGCCAGCGCTGCTGCTCTTTAAATTTAATTTCTCTATTCATCGCTGTAGCTCCATTTATTATGCAGTGATTTAGACAGGCTGGAAAAGCAGAGTGGGGATGTGAAGGAGTTTGCTGGTGGACTGAATCCAACTGTAATCATGGACTCCTAGGCTTTATTATTACTAGGCTTATTATTAGCCTTATTTTTAGGCATAATTTGGTGTTCTGCTTCTTTTAATAGTTTATATGTAAATTGTTTATTAGTTTGTTAGGCAACAGTTGACTAAGTGAAAATGAACCAACTGGCTAACACTGGCAAATTGATTTATTCTGATTATGTGCATCATGTTTAATTGATGGATGGAGGTATGGAGAAATAGCTATCTATAGATAGATAGACAGATGGATAAATAGAGAACACACCTAAACTTTTATTTTTTAATGCAGATTTAAGCGCACATTTTCTACTTATTTGCTGAATTTCAAATCTTGAAAGAAATGAAACAAAATATAAGTTGTGCCATAACATTGGACAAGCCACATTTTACTTTGTTGTTGTCTTGTTTTTCCTGATGTTAAATTCAGCATCTATGTGCATTTAAATTGTGCAGAAATATGTTCTCTGAAAGTCAACAAAACATTTACTTTGACCAGGGGTGTCCAAACCTCTGCATATGACCATAAAGGGATGGAGGGATGGATGGATATATGCATGGCATATCAATAAATCTACCTCTGTTTATTAATTATTAGGAAAGAAAACAAACTTTTTTTATTGAGGGTAGCACTGTAATTGGAGTAGACCTTTGTAGATAATTAATAAACTCTTAACAGGATTATCAGTAACACATCAACATACCAGTGTTGTAGCAGTGGGGAAGCATCTGAATATATTGATGTTAATAACTTGTTCTGTTGATACATTAAGTAGATGATAATGTTAATGTGTACTGTTAATATGTGACTTCCATTACACAAAACCTAACCCTGGCTCTAACCTTAACCTCAACCCAAACCCTAATCCTAACCCTCATATGTTTTTGACTGAGAGTCTGTTGAGTGTTTGTTTCATCTAAAATGACCACTGAAAATAAAGTGTCACCTTGTTAAGTAATAGATTTATTATGCTGTAACCATATCAATTATTGAATAACTATGAAACTACTATGTCAGTCATATCTGAGTCCTCAGGATGGAACTAACTGCTCTTACCTTCAATTTACTCTCATATAAAGAATGCTAGTAGTAGAAATATTCACACGATTTAAAATGTAATCCCAATACTGATTCAGATCAAAATAACTGGAAGGCATTTAAGTGAGAAAGACAGCAGAAAACTATGATTATCTCACTGTTGCCTTAGAAATTTAAACAGGCTAGGATTCCCTATCTGGCTGCGTTCTACGGCACTGATAATATCTGAAAATATACTGGACTAATCAACCAGAAATCTTTATATTATTGTTATATGTACACTACAAATGTCCTTTTTGACACATCCCCCAGTGCAGTGCGAGATGAGATATGGCATGTAAAGATAGTGGCATACATTCAGTGCAGTGGGGTAAAATGTCAGTGAAGTTAAACGATATAAATGTCAGCGGTGCCACTTTGGCACCTGAACCTGCAATATGTACACACAGTCTGTCAGTTATCTGTGCACCTTCCAATGTATACATGCCCATTTGAGCTGCTGCTCTGGGCGCTTGAGTGACAAGACAAAGCCGAAGTTAAATAAACATTCGAGACACAGTTATTTCTCCCTTTCTTTCTCCTCACACGCCTAAAATGTAATTCAGATGTCAGTGCGGTGTCTCTCTACCGTATGGTGTGGATTCTCTCTCTATCTCTCCCTCTTTCTCTCTCCTTATTGTTCCTTTTGTTCCCTCTGCTGCTCCTTTATCGAACAAGACATCGCAGCGAGAGAAGAAAAGATGACACTTTCTCAGTTGTCCTTCGTGTCCTCTTTGGAGTGCTTGTCATTTTGGCAGCAGCATGGTGACAGCAGCCTCTACAGCAGCAGAGCCGTGCCCCAGCTTACAGTAAAGTAACTCTAATGGAACCGTCATACTGTCTGCCAGCTTCTCCCCATCTCTGCGCCTATCTGTTTCTCTCTATGAGCCAGTACAGTCACTATATTCCCTGCTCAAATTAAGCAGTCGTATCACTGACTATTTTTAAGCAATCTGTTTATTGTTGCATTTTACAAGGTGAATCATAAAACCGTTACATTCAAACGTTGTTGTTTTTTCTGTGGTATTTCATCGTACTGGCATACCAGCTCAGTGCAGTCATTGGTTACATAATTTGGTCACTATTTTGATGGTACCGTATTGCTTAACTACAAATTAGTAATAAACTATTTGGTCAAACTCGGTTGATCGTAAGCAGTGTTAAAGTTACTATTAGTATCAGGGATCATTTTAGGTTTTGGGGTGAAGTTTAGAGTATGTCAAGTTTATGTTTTGGGAAACGTCAAAGGCGCACACCAGCACTTTCTAGCCTGTACCGCACCTGTAGAATGTGGTCAGTTACCACAGACAATAATTTCTTCCCACTTAGAAACAGAAAACCTGTTTACTCAAAACCCCCTTAGTAGAAGCCAGTTGGAAAGTGTTTTAGCATCTGCCCATAAACTTCTGTAATAAGAGTGTTTGACACATTTTCTATTTTACTAAGAGCAAAGAAACACAACAAACGTTCTGTCCATGCTTATGCATATACTGCAGATACACCAGCCAGAGATTAGCTTCAGAAAGGGTGGAGTATTTCTCTAAATTGTATATAACAGACACTTTGTTGATTGTCAGTTAAAGACAAATTGAGCTTTAACAAAGCATCTAAAGTAGACCGTGAATATAAAGTTTTACCATTAGAGCACAGAGATATATTAGTGTTGTTGGGCTTGTATCTCCAAAATGGTAACTTTACAAGACAAGCAAAAAATATACTATTAATGTAAGTCAATGGCATCAGACTTTTTCAAAGTAGTTTTGGGCCATTTCTTTTGGTTCATCTATCATGAAATTTACACACAAAGTAAAGGGCAACAGGTATTTTAAGATTATGTCAAAAGCTGAAAAATGACAAAAATGGAGATACAAGGTTTTGTCCTGACAGCAGTAAAAGGTTAAATACATTTTAAAAAATTCAATAATTCCATCCAAGTCCAAGGTCAGATCCAGGTCAAATTATATGTTTAGTTAATTTTCTAAGTAAAAATATTTTAGATTTTATTAAACCAACAAAACATGTAATTTTCGGTGCTCAAACTGTATATATAAATGGATCTTAAACTTTTCTTTTTAGATTTTAGAAAATAGAATCCATATGTAATAAAATAACAATGATACTACTTATTAAGCATCCTCTCCTGCCCTATTCCATGAGGAGTTGCAATTCATTTCCTTGCTTAAAAACATCCACCTCATAATTCATAGATAACGATGTTCAGTATGAACCCTGCTCCTGTTGGAGCTCCTTCTGTAAATTTTGACGTGTACAATGTAACAGCCGAGCTCTGATCAGGCTTTATTTTTATTTCTTTTTTTGACTGTTTGAAAGAACAACCTGCACAATGCAGGCAGGAACTGCAGGCCACCAGCTACTACAATATCTTTTGGAGGCTTTTGGAGCCAGGCCACCAGGGCACAAAAGCTCAACGGAAGTGGGGCTAACTTCTAGGAAGCTCTTCTATCCCACACAGGCCAGTAGGGGGGCAGCCAGAGGCAGGGCAATGGGCAGGGGGCTATTGTTCACCAAGCCTACATTTTAAAGGAAGAAATGGAAAAAGGAACGGAAATCTCTTTCTTTTAATTGTTGCTCTCTGTGTGTGGAGAAAGAGAGTCTGTCCTCTTCTTATGCTGGTCCCTCACTGTTGTTCTCTCTTCTCCATCCCTTCCGAAAACCCACTGTAAATGATTGAACCCAAAGTAAATGGCTTATGGAATTAATGTGAGGTGCCATGAGATTTTTTAGAACTTAATGAAGTGTGACCATTTTTAAAAGCAAGTTTGTATATATGAAGATCTCTTCCCTAAATACTTGCATAAAATACTCATGAAGTATATAGTGTAGCAGAAATCAAGCGGGACGTCCAAATGTAAACCTAATTCCTGAGCGAACTGGCCAGCCATCAATGATAATTACATGTGATCAACTAAACAAAAAGGCCTATACATTCCACAAGATCAGACATTTAGATCTCTTGCATTACATTTTGTAGCTATGTTGGCAAACTTATCAGGAGCACAGACAATGTATTAGACCTCCACGGTATTGAGGCCTTGCATATGGGATTTGGAACATGAAATCCATAATGGTAAACATTGACAGATTGCATCGGTTTGTTTCCATTAGGGACTGAGATTGGTACACTTGTGCTAAGTGGCCCATTGCTGCTGAAGACTAAGGCCCGTCTGAAGAATACTCTTAATAGCGTCCTTAAACAAGACCTTTTGTGCCCCCAGCCTTTCTCAGGCCACAAAATTAGGCTTCCTTTTTCTCTGGCCCTTTTTCTCCCCCTCCTCTTCTCTCCCGCCATAAACCAGCATGTGAAGTGGTTCATTACAGAGGCTCTCCTCCTCTCAGGTACTTGCCCTAGCCATTCCCCATTCTCCACTCCCCTAACTCCCTTAGGAAGGAAAAAGGAAAACATGCCGGACAAAGGTCCTGTTCGCACTTCCTATGGAAAATTAGCAGCTTTCACCAAGGTAGAAATCCCAATTACCTTGCATTGTAAGGATGTGCCTGAGGCCTCGCTAGCAGCTTGTTGCAGTGCCAGAGTAAGGCCCCTCTCCTCCCCCCCAATTAAGAGCGAAGACGCTCTTCTGCCTACCGAGTGCATCTATTTACCTTGTCCATAGCCCCCCACTCCTGGAGCCCTCCAAAAACTCCCCCGAATGCGCCTTTGAGACGTAGAAGGGCTCTCCTGCTCTGAGCAGGGTGGTGATGGGCCTTTCGCGTACCGACCGTTATGCCCTCCAAGACCGGTGGGTCTGCCTGGGAAGCATTGTGCATTCCTGAGAATTCTCTCAGGATGGGGACAACAGTGTACTGAAAAAGACAAAAGGGGGATGACCAGAGGAGGAGAAGGAGTTCACCTACTTGTGAGATAATAATGACAGTGCGGGGGAGAGAAAAAAAAAAAAAAACTCTTATTACGTCACTGCAGGCAAATCTTGAAAGGATCCTTGGATCGGCTTCACGTTTCACTCTCTGTGGAATGCACTAGACCCCCAAGGCCACCAAAACTGTAGTGTACAGTGTCGAAGGTTCAGAGAGACATGCAGCCTCTTACAGAATGTTTGGCATATGTGTGTGACCAGGTTTAACCAGAGTTCCTTTTGTCCCCAGCTAAATAAATGCTTGTTTTGGCATGTGAGGCACTAGATGAACAATACTACTACTAGGGCATAACCAGCATAAACAGAGTCTTTGAGTGAAGTGCACTGAAGCCTTATACTAACTCTCCTCGAGGTAGCAGAGCTCAGGTTATACAAACACTGTCGTCTGTACATATGTGTTCACTGGACTGCATTAAAGATTTTTGTTTGTTATACGGTCAGTGAACCGAAAGCTCCTTGTTATGTATGATTGCGTGATCAGCCTTAGGATGAATTAATACCCCCCTCATTTTGTTACAACTATGAACGACAATGTGATTGAAGAAGGCAAGTCTTATGACAATACATTCCTTCTGCATTTCAATATCTTACACAGCAGACACTCAGATCACTCCTTCTATTATTTAACTTAAATCAGTACTGTATGTAAAAGATTGTGTGCAGGTACAAGGAATTATAGATCAGAAAATATACATGACCTGTAATTAAGGAGATCAAATCTTGTATGATTCATAGTCTTCGTAAACACATATGTATCTCTAATAAAGATATTTGCTCTCTACATACAATGCTTAAATATGCAGCACATTAATAAGATGAATCTCACACTCAAGAAATAACTTGAATATAAGGACCATTCAAATATCTTTCCATGTCTTCTACACAATACACCTCAAAACGGTTTACTTCAGTTTTCAGTGCATAACTTTCAACTCCTTAAAAACTGATTAAAAACAAAAATCAAATTCGAAAATCTCTACAGTGTGCTGACTTCTCTTCAATATAGTTCACCTTAATAATACTACATCAGCAATTTCTCATTTCATAATACGCCCTACAAATATTTATTGCAAAGATAAATGTAGAAAGCCAGCGACCAAATGAAATGCTGTATAATTAAAATGCTGGCTCAAAAATATGTTTAAAACCAGTATCAATACAGTGTTATGCAATAAAGTGTAAAACAGTGCTAACAATTCATAGAGAACAAAATGCACAAATGCAGATTTAGTCACATCACAGTGTACACAACCTGACCACTCAACAATTCCATTGCAGTTTTTGTACAGTTTTATGTCATTCAGTTAGAAAGTATGTTTTGTTTGAGTGATTATTACAAATGCAAGATATTTGTATGTCAGCAGAAAATAGGAAATTCATATTTTAATATTCTACCACTGACAATGAAATAGAAGCTTAATAAATGAATACCACAGCTAAATCATCTTTTCAAGTTTGTGCCAACAGTCTTGAAATATAAATGGAGAAGATACTGTATTTAAAATGTAAAAATGTGAGTCTGCTTTATAAAAGGGAAAATATTGTTCACTTTGCATTTATATAATAAAATTTTGATTGTTGATTAAAAGGTCAAATTGTGTTTTGTTGATTTTTTGAGTTTCTAAAACATAAGTTAAATTCAAACAGAAAAAAAATATACGTAATTTTATGCAAATTTTAGAACACAATTTCTATTTATTTGCTGAGTTAATCTATTAAACATGGCTAACTCTTGCACAGGTCACATTCTAAGTATATTTTTTCCAAAGTGTAATTCAGATAAACAGTAATTGTGGATTAAAATGTGCAGATCCTCTGTAGAGGATGTGTGGTGTGTATATATGTATACATATCACATACATACATATACATATACATAAACATACACACACACCCACACCACAGCCATGGTTCATCAGTTCATATGATGTTTGCATTTGTTGTCTACAAGACTTTTTGAACTCACTGTAAGTTAGCTACAGGCTATAGATGTATACACAGATCAAACAATTGATGTGCTGTGCATGTGATGTAATGGACAAACTCACTCATGGTGTAAAATTACACAAATCTGGATCATTTTAGCTTGTTTATTTGCTGATATGTACTTCGCTTTCATCTAACCTCTGTGTTACCATTCTGACCACTCTGCTTTTTCAGAACACGGCTCAAAATTAATCTAATGCAGTAGTGCACACCTCAGGAGGAGAAGAAATGCTGTTCTCTCCTGCAGAAATGCATGTTAAGGTCATCACCACCAGAAATTCATTTAGAGCAAGCAAAACTGGCAAAAACACTGCCGAGACAGACCAAGGGATTGCTAAGGGTTTGAATGGAAACATTAACAGACTTTGGTCGGATTTAGCCATGTAGTAGTTGTAGATGTGCTCTGCCTACTCAGTGTAATAAAAAACAATCTCAGTCATCTATTCGGTTGTAAGGGAACATGGAAATACAGTTACAGCTAGATAAGCATTAAACAAGAGATGAGCAGGTGCGTTTAAATATGACATGTTAGCTTGTAATGGTTTCTGAACCAGCGCTCTCTCTGAAACCAGACACGATCACTTCCATATTCTTTTGTGTTGTCCATAATTGGAGCGCGCACGTGTTTGTGTGTTTGTGTGTCAATCATCTGTTCCCACTAAAAGGAGCTGGCAGTGAGGTCATGCCATCTAAAAGGCATTAGGGTAGTAACCATGGAGAAGACTAATCATAGCTCAGAAAAAAGCCCTTGAATTCAAACTGAGATGTGGCAGAGCACCGTGACCCATGCCAGAGCGTACGACCCGAAAGAACAAACCACTGTGTGCCATCAGTATGCACGTCATTGTTCTCACTGTCTTATCGATGTCCTGCTCCATTTCTCTAATTTAACAGCTTCAAATCTAAGAAAAATGGTCTGCTGTTGGGGAAAGAGCGGCCCACTCCTCGCCCGTATTTATTCACATTTATTAATCGCCGTTCAATAACTGGCCGCTTGTCCGTCTCTGTATTTGCTCTCTTCAAATTGGCTGTGCTCTGCAGCAAACAGGGCTGGCATCTGGAATAGAGAAATCACACCTGCTGACAGTCGCTTGGTGCCACGCTAGTAAATTAAGTCCTCAACGGCACGCGGCATTTAAGTGCAACGCGCACGATACCAATCTGCAAGTTTATTATTGCCGTCCCTGCTCGCCGTTATCACAAAACACAGTCATTAAAAAGCATTTGACCTTTTTTCAACAGGGATCCAGAAATTACTTTCTCTTTTTTTCCATCTGCTCTCTCTCTCTCTCTCTCTCTCTCTCTCTCTCAAATCATGCTTCTCAGCAAATTGTAATGCAACCTCCTTCACAAAGCCAGTGACAGACCAGGCAGCCCTGAGGAGATACCACATTTAATTAAATGTTACATCTGCCAATTGTTTTATAAAGACAATGAGGGGGACAAAAAAGAGGTTCAGATTAGAGGGGGGACACAGAAAGAAAGGCAAAAATTGAGAGAGAGAGAGAGAGAGAGAGAGAGAGGCAGGCAAAGAGAGAGGTGGAGGGATGGAGATAGAGGAAGCAAAAAGGACAGTAAAAGACATGGAAAAATAGAGAGAGGGGGAGTAGGAGAGAGTGAAAGAACGAGAGGGGAATAGAAAAAAAGCAAAGATATAGTGTGAGGTAGAGAGATATAAAATGAGAAGGGTAAGGAAGGAGAAGGGGAAAACAGAAGGTGGGAAAGACAGAAGCAGAGGCAGTGAGAGTGATAGAAGCATGCACAAGAGAGAGGGATATAGAAAGAGTGAGAGAGGTGATGGGCAGAGAGGTAGAGTACAAACAAAAGAGGAAAAGTGGGATAGAAAGAGAGGGTTGGAGAGACAGAGAAATACAGACCCAGAGAGATACAAAGAAAGGGAGAGAAGAGAGAGAGAGAGAGAGAGAGAGAGAGAGAGAGAGAGAGAGAGAGAGAGAGAGAGAGAGAGAGAGAGAGAGAGAGAGAGAGAGAGAGAAAGAAAGAGATAGAAGGAGAAAAAAACAAAACAAGACAGAGTTGGAGGCATGGAAAGTGAGAAAGAAGGACAGAGACAGTGAGAGAGAGCGGGTGAGTCAGAGATAGAAGGAAAGCATGAGACAGCCAGAGAAAGAAAAGAAAGGTAAAGAGTGACAGAGGGAAAAAAAATTAAAACAGGACAGACAGAGAGAGGGAGAGAGAGAGAGAGAGGGATGGAGAGTGGGATAGAGAGAGAGAGAGAGAGAGAGAGAGAGAGAGAGAGAGAGAGAGAGAGAGAGAGAGAGAGAGAGAGAGAGAGAGAGAGAGAGAGAGAGGAACATGATGGCACTCTTCCGACCGCTTGGAGAGGACAGCTTTGGCTCTTGGTCAGTGCTGCCGCTGTGGCCGGCTAACAGAGCTGGTGTGGATGGATGAGGAGACAGGTGTGTGTGGTGTGCGCGAGGGTGAACTGAGACACCCCCCATACTCCCCTCCACAGCCTCTTTGAAATCCTCCTTCATCGCTATCAGGGTCTGTCACATGTTCTGGACCACGTCTGTGTTCTCCACTCACACTGCGGCTGGCACGGTGCTGTCAGCATTAGGCAAACTGTTTTAGGGCCTCTTTGGAGTGGACGAATAGGAGTTACTCCCCTTTATTGTTCCGCTCTCAAGACTTCCTTCATGAGACTAAGGCCATACATTACCAGAGCTCGATGTTTCTGGGCTCACAGAATTTTAGAAAATTGAGTTAAACCTGTATTTCCCATGTTGCATATCCTTAAGTGCAGTGTCACATATCAAACAACTATCACATAGCAACTGTGTTCTTATATTGCTGGTAGTATGCAAGCGTTAGTGGCATGATTCTAGTGACTCCTGGTGTATGGTACGTGCTCTCTGTGCTCCAGGGATGATTTTCTCCGCCCCATTCGCTCCCAATCTGCTCTATTCTCCTTACTTGTGAACAGTGTCTTGTCCCAGCCTCTGGTTTCATTTGCAGCATCGGCATCAAGAAAAACGTCCACCTGCAGGGGGTGCAGTGTGCAGCTGTGCATGGGGATAAGAGTCTCACCTGTTTGAAATGAGATTTTGGGGAGTGAACATGTACACACACACACACAAAAAGAGGTTTGTTTTTTTTTTTTTCACGCACTGGCATGAGGTCATAAATGTGTCCCATATGTACTACATGTATACAAATACCCTAACCTTATATCTAACCCTAATTGTAAACTCAGTAACCAAGAAGAAATGCTTTTGGCCTTTCTTTTAAGGAATAACACACCACAAAGAGCATACTTTACAAAAAAAAAAAAAAAGCCCCTTTGGAAAATATGCGATTTTATAAAGTGTGCGCTTAAAGAGGGTAATTTATTAAATGTACACTTCACAAAATGTAAGTCCAACCTTTAAAAAATCTAAACCTTTACATGGTGTAAACTTTACAAAAATAAAACACAAAGCAAACACTAAGAAAAAAGTGTACACTTCACAAAAAAGAAACACTTTGTAAAGTGTACGCTTTAAAATAAGGGACACTTTAAAAAGTATACACTTAGAAACAAGTGTCCACTTCACAAAAATACAAATACACTTTTTAGAAAACACACACACGTACGCACGCACACAGACAGACAGACAGACAGACAGACAGAGACAGACAGACACAAAACACAAGGCCCTTCAAAAGCCTCTGGAGAGCATTATCATACCTCCCGAGTCTGCGATGTGTTCTTTGTGAAAGGAATCATCATTAGCTGACAATTAGCGAGCGTGGTCGGGGGCAGAGCGAGAAAGAAGCCTGAACACTGAGTGAAGGCGTGCTCTGTGAGGGATACATCTTGGGGCGACGTTTACCCCCTGCACTGCACCGGATCGAATGGGAAACACGATAGATAATGTAAAACTGGGCTTATTCGGCAGGGGTGACGTGCCATTTCCATACCAGCAGAAAATCCGATTTAACAGTGAAATCGGCATAACAATAGCAGGAAACGTGTGATACTCCCCACTCCAAAATGGCACAAGTGACTCATCTTTGTAGAGTATGAAATTGATCTGACTGTGAGGACCCATGACCATTTATCCAGTTATGCATCAGCTTAGAGGCATGCCTGCGGGCACTGCTTCACCAGGAGGCCCACCTGTAGCGCATGTTTCCACATTACCTTATTGTACATAGCTCCAGTCTGAAACGACAAACCCCACTCATAAAAATAAAGATGCCATGAAGGATTCCGCATTTAAGTAACTACTTTAATGCACAAATTATTGAAAAAACATTCCAGTTTTTAAAGATAATTTCTGTCTCTGTTCAAGCAAAAATAACAAAACGGATATAAATGACCTGTCTATGTATGTGCACCCTATGCATGACCTTTTTAAATGGATGGTTTAACCCTCTCAGCAGAAAGGTTCTTTAAGGAACCAAAAGTGGCTCTATGGCATTGCTTCAAAGAGCCTGTTTAGGCACTTTGATTTTTAAGAGTGCACAATTATAGGCCATGTAAGCACACAGAATTGTGATATAAATTTTAATATCACAATCGCAGAGATGTTATTGCATCACGTCACAGAACCATGACTATATTACACAAAATTAATGATGTTCACGGTTTAAACCTTTTCTGCTTTTTATATAGCAACACTTGTAATGTTTGCTCTTATGAAGCTTGTCCTCTATAAAAAACATATTACAAATAATGGTTTGCATTATGACCTAGTATTATATGTAAAACTGCTAAATACTGCTGTCCAAAGGCACTGTAGCAATGCTTATCTGGTATCATTTTAGGCAATTTAATCTGTATTACTTCAATGTAATAAGAAGGTCTATTTTAAAATCTTCAACAACAAAAAAAAAGCTAGAAAAGATTTTTAACTGAAGCAAGCACAATGAAACATCTACACAGTCTCCTCTCTAATATCTATTTATGTGAATTATGTTAGCATGTAGCTAACTCCATTAGATTTGTATCACCTAGTGTGAGTGGACTGAAAACAGCGGTCCTGTGCTAACTGTCACAACTACAGGGACTTCAGTGCAAACTGGAGTGTATAATAAAACTTTGGGTCCACAGGTCGGCCCTGAAAATGTAAGGGGTTAAAGTGAAAGTGAGGCCCACATAGAGGTCCATATAATAAATTCTATTTACCTTGTAAAAGGTTGATTGTAAAAGTGTTTGCATGCAAGAACATCCTCCAACAAAAGTACATAATGTAGGTACTCAAACAACAAATGAAAGACAATGAACAAAATCACTGTCAAAGTGTAGAACATGTTCAACATGATCACTGTGATGTGAGATACCTTTACCACACGGTCACTGGTACTGGACAGTGAATAAAAACTCTTACATTTTGTTTTAAAACATGTTAGACAACTTAGTTGGCACCCAAATTACAGGTGTGCCACAGAAAGAGCAAAAAAAGTCAAGTGCAAAGGTGTCTAACAGGAACCGGCTATGGAATCTGATTTAAACCTCTGTGCCCCAGTTTCAGCCAAAGCTAATATTTATGAACTGACTGCCATTTAGGAACTAGCAGTAAAACCAGACTTTAAAAGTGCATAACATGTAACCCTGTGTACTGAGCACAAAAATAGTGCTCTGGAGGGAAAAAAAAACAAAAAAAAACAAGCCTTTTGTTCTGTTTTTGACACTTGGATGTTTTTGTGTCTGTCAAAATGTCAGAGGAGGCCTTCAACCCACAATATCAGCTCATTTTATACTGTATTTTAATATAATCATGAAGAATACATCTTTGCATATCAGCGTCCCAAGACACAGTGTAGATACTGTAATGCTAAAACGCAGACTAATTACTTAATTTTGCTTATGCCTCATTATGAATGATGTGATAACGAGGAACAGGTAGGAAAAAGTCAGTAAAAAAAAAAATCCAAAACCAATAGAAAAAAACAAAAACAAAACAAAAAGAAAATAAGAACAAAATCTTTTAAAGAAATAAATAAGCTCACTTCTTCTTATTAAAACTAAAATACACTCAAAAATATCCCAAACACACATGAAGTCAAACTACATGGTAGAAATGCCAAAGCATTAAAGCAAAAGATAATGTTCCTTTAATATTCGGCATGTAGAGCATAACACAGCCTAACCACCATTTACTTGAATATGTTCTTGTTTCTCTAGTATTCACCCCTAGGTGAAGCACACATTCATTCAGATGGCACACATACAATATGTAGAAGAAGCAGCAGAAGAAGAAATTTAAAAAAAAAAAAAAAAAAAAAAAAAAGCTACTGTAGGCCTATCTGGACTCGACCGGCTGCTGAGAATCCTCTTTCTTTACAGCCAGTGCTCATTCAAAGAATGTCTCTTGCTGGAAAGCGATGGTACACTATTCAGCCAGGCTATTCTAAGAGCCTGTGACTCCCACAGTGCAGCCCGCAGAAATACTTCCTTTTATCTTGTGTTGGCAAGCTTTAAAAAGCCACAATTTGCAAGTAAAATCCACAAAATTCCAAGTTGACTCCCCCTATGAAAGGTTAGACCAAAATAAAAGCCCAAAACAAACAAAAAGGCACCAGAGGACAAGCATCTTATTATTAATTCATCCAGCACAAATCCAGTCATGAAATTCAACATTTGTTTTTTAAAAATGTAAATATTATGAGACTTTTGCCATGTTAATGTGAGATCAAATAAATTAATAATAAACGCGATGCACAAAAGAGCAAAAATGGATCCACTATCAGTTTATTTGACAAATTTTCTTAAGTGTAGTACCTTTGTAGGTTGGAATTCCTTCCTGCTTGCTCTGCCTGTCACATTATTTCCCTCTTATTTTTTCCTTTCTGGAAAATGAGTGTTGGCTTTATTGTGGAGTTGGCCACCCGCTGCTGTAACTAAAGGGCAGAAAATGTGATACTAATGATAAAATACAGACATACGAGTAAACTGACACACCTTTCATAGCCGAGCGTAAACAAACAGCAATTAACGCATGTGGGGGGAAAAAAAAGAGGAAAGAAAGACAACAGCTATGAAGGAAGCAGCTGTCTTGATTTCATATCAGCAACAAACAACTCACTGCCTTAAAGTCTTTGTCTTTGTGGATGCAGTTCTCTCATCAATAAGGCTAGTTCTCACCTCCCTGAACACACAAACATGGCCTAGAAGCCAATTCTCCTAGCCTCCTAATAAATACGCAAACACAATCAGACAAACACTGAGCCAATTTACCCTCTGTTGCCCCGCTAACTCTCGCTCTTTCTCTCTCTCTCTCTCAGACCCACACCCTGAGCTTGTCTAATTTCCTCGGGCCGCCACATTGGCAGGGAGTATGTTGTAGCACAAACAGAGATGTGTTTTGGGTAATTGCTCGTGCTGTGTTTGTATGGAAATCTCCGAGTGTGTGACAAGGCTAGATAGCTGCCCAATGTTGTCCTGATCCACGCTTTAGGCTTCCAGCCAAAGTATTTTATCTCTTAATGCATTAGAGTGATCTTCCAATTAGCCCACGCTCATAATACCCCAGCTTCTGGTGGCGCTGTGCTTGTGTGTGTGTGTGTGTGCACGTGTATGTGTGTGTGGCTTGGGGGGCTCAGCGATAGTTCTGCTTGAGAGGTAAAATGAGGTGCTTATTGTGTGTGCGCGGGGGTTGTGCGCTTGCCGGAGCTTTCGTTGTAAAGTTTGCTGATAAGAGGAACTGGGCCCTTGAGCATCCATTCAGCCCGGTACATTAACACTCCTTATCGGCAGCCCAGATAACGAGCGCATGCCATTTGCCTTCGGAGGAATTAGCCCCGTCTTCCTTGGCTAACCAGGCAGTGGTGATTAACCTTTACACTGTCCAATATTCTCCCAAGACTTCCTCTCCCAGATTAGACACTATTAGTTATGACCAACTAAATGAACAGCTCTTGCCTCCTGAGAGAGAGAGAGAGAGAGAGAGAGAGAGAGAGAGAGAGAGAGAGAGAGAGAGAGAGAGAGAGAGAGAGGATTGAATGCACAGTGCAGTGTGTGCATCTGGCTTAAAGTGGCAACTCCATGTTCACACACATTATTTGTGGTCTTTTACAAATTCACGCATACGCGCTTGTACCCACTTTTCCCTGCGTCCATATATATGGGTGTAATTTCACGCTCCCTTACACACAACTGAGAAATTCTCAGACAAAATCTGCAGCAGTTCAGCTTAGAAACATTACATTTAATTATTTCTAAATGCCAGTCGACTAATTTCCCTGCACAAAAATATGCTGATGAAATTACCGTTTCGTATAGTAGTTTAATTTATATTATGCGCTACTTGAATAAATTGGTTTTCAGCGTATGGATACATCATCATCATGCTGCTTTGATAAATGCTGACATGATTTCCTGCCAACAGTATTTCATATCGTAATTAGTCTAGACCATATGGAGAACATAGCAGACCTAATATTTCAATTAACTCTTATTTTCAATTCTACGTGTAATTTTGTGGTTGGAATTAATTGTATTTAAAGAGGCACAAGCCTGCAGCACACTATTGACTCTGAAAAATAAAGTATGAAATTTGAAGTAATACAGATCATACTCAGTAGGCTCTTATGATAAAGTGCAAGGCTTGGCGATGTCATGTTATAAAGCTTCCCATTTCTACAGCTTGGTTGTGTGTTTATACACATACACACACACACACACACACACACACAATAAAATTTCAGGTACTTGAGAATATAAGTTACATTTAAAACAATTTAGAAATATTGAAATATGTATGAAAAATTACGTTTTTAATGCAGTAATGTTTCAATATTTGTTGCACAGCTAAAATATTGAAAACTATTTGCAAAATACAAACATACATACAAACATATTATTGCGGATATTAACGGAGCAAAACTTTCCATCTTTATTTCTGTAATTATTTAGTTTTTTGGTTCCAGCTGCCCTTTACAGTGTTAAACTTTCATGATGAATTTCTCCAGAAATACTTGGAAAAATAATCATGTTCAATTAAGTACAACGTTCAATTTTTTCCCTTCTCCTCTAAAGCTCCCATTCTGGAGGTATGAGACTGTGTCATGACAAATTGTATGTATATAACAGACAATATACATAAAGAGTATGTGAAAAAAACACAAACACATTGTAATGAAGAAGTATTATGGCACAATAAGGAAATTAGTAAGATTGAACTCCTACATGAACGAGCCTCAGGTTCGAGATAATCCAGCTGCAAATCTGTGTAAACATGGTTTACTTAATATCTCACCTAGTTTGGAGCATCCATCCTCCTGCCCTTCCCCTACTTTCATCTCAATCTTCCCTTTCTTTTCTGGTAGCGCGACTGTACGAGAGAGATTCGCAGTTTAGCTTCTTTTTTTTTTAGTTAGCCAGGGAGCTCTCTCTTAAAAACATACAGATACACACACATCTGAGTTTGTAGCAGTAAATTGAGGGTGGTTACAAATATGTATTTTCCTGAGAATATATGCTATTGAGTGTGAACATCTGGACTAAGATTGATGGTTTTGAACCAAAGGGCTACTGAAAAAAAATCTGCAAGTGAGAGTGTAGAGCGTTGGGCAGTTCTGCTGCAGAGAGGATTTGCCTGCAGTCTGAGCTTGGTGCTTTTTGACAAGGGTCACTGCAATAATGTGATAGAGACAATATGGTGAGTGGGATGAACCAGCCAAATGGTGTGTGCTTCCAGACGAGATAACCGCTCTCTTGCTGGGGGGTAGAGTCTTGTACAGCCCACTGCCTCGGTGCCTGCATGGGTTCTCCTTACACACACACACACACACACACACACACACACACACACACACACATACATCCACATGGTCAGTGTTAACTATATTAAGCCATCACATCTGAGTCAAAGTGATGAGAGATGCAATGAGGTGATCACTAACCTACCTCTAGTGCTCTAGGGTCATTTACATCATCCTCTCTTTATATTCTCATATAGCACATATGACTGAGTCAAGATGTGCTGGTCCTTACACACTGACCATGCATCGCTAAAAGTGAAGGGCACACTTTGTGAGTCAATTTTCTCATGGCTACACAGTGCCATTGTGTATCAGTCAAATTAAACAGCTTCGTACTGCCATGTTCTTCTGCTGCAAATGCTAATGCACATTTACAAAAGTCAAGACTGTCCAGGGGTTCACACACGTGGTGGCTGAAAACCCAGTTTGAGAGAAATCACCCACTGTCCTTCACTGTGCATTGTGTTTCGGGAAGATAACTTCACAGACGTGACATGGGATGACACTTGTACACACATTGGTACATGGAGCCATCCAAGCTAGTCCCGTTTTCAACCAGATTAAGTCTCCTTGTTGAAAGCAACTGTGGAATTGGATTACCCCATTGGAAACAAGCCCCTGGATTTCTCACACCAAGCAAGTGCCTTTGAAAGAAGGCCACACTTCTAAACACACACACATACACACGCACTGATGCCTCTGCCACGTGGACACACGCAGCCAACATTCCCCCGGCACCACAGACACATTTATCTATGAGCGCAATTAAGAGCATGAAATTCGAACACGCTGCGTTAACTAAGAAAGCCCTTTTGTTCCAAAGGAAACAAAGGCCTGGGGAAAGAAATGAGTTTTTCAGCCTTGAGAGAGCGACGCCAAGGCTCACTGATACCCAGAATAATCACATTCTGCCTCAAATCCCTGCGGCTGGCACAGGTAGAGCTCATTTAAGACCGTCCGCTGGCTGAGCGGGAAGAGATTTGGAAATGTGGATTCTCTCCATTTCCCTCACTCAAGGACAGAGCCCGAAGTCTATCACCCTCCACCAAAAACACCAAAACCGGCTCCCTCAGCATCTCAGAGAGGGTGCCAGAGTCAGGAGGATCACCCCTCGAGGACCCCTCTCTAAAACCCTGCGCCCATAGGAGAAAAGGCGGCTGCCGAAAGCCCGTCTGCCACAGCACGAGCAGAGGCTAGTCTCCACCTTAAGAGAATGACTAATCAAGCAGCGCAAGCTCCATTTGCAAGCTGTCAGTCAAGCGGCTTCGCTATCTTCCCACCACGGCTTCTTCCTCTAATACCAATTTAAATCGTTCACGGGCCTTCCGCTGCCATTATTCAAAAAGATCATAATAGTTTTCCTCGCGCCCAAAGCACAAAAAATCAATTATTTCCCCACAAAGACTTGAAAGTACTTAGCGCAGGGCTGTGGCGAGGCGAGCTGTGGGTTATATCAAATTGAAACCGCACTCATTACACGCCGCACAATTAGTTACCTCTGGTCTGCGCGGCCTTTCATTGCGAACAGCATATCTGTATTATTACAGAAACAAGCATGCAAATGCTATTGTTGGGGATTTAGAGAAATCAATAGGACAGTGGCGCGAGCATTCGGTGGCCCGTCACTCAAATCTGCTGCGGGCCAGAGATAAAGGTCTGAATTCAAATTAGTGCAGGCAGCCTGTGACATCATAAGTGACACCCCAAATAAAAGCCCCGGCTCCATGATATATGTAATTATTCCTCACGCATTCTCCTCTTTTCTTCCTCCTCATTGTGTATACTTGTGTAACTATGTTTCATATAAAAGGATTAAGAGTATTTTAATGAGAAACTGTAATTGTTTTTTTTTTTTTTTTCATCCCCGCAGATATGTGTGTGCCTGTGTCTGCGGGAGTATGAGAATGTAGCTCTTATCCAATGAGTGAGCTAATCTCTTTCTCTCTCTTTTATTAGCAAACACTCTCTCTCCATTTTAACTAGCCAGTGCTGCTGGTGGTGTTGGTGGCCAGAAAAATGAACCTCCAACATTTTCTCTTTCTACTGGCATACTCGCCCATTTACCATCCCACAGAGTTTGCCCACTGTGAAGGAACTCATTATAGACAGCCTACGCCACCTCCTCCCTAGGCTTGACCTGGCCCTCGGTTTGACCCCAAACTAGGCCAGGTGAGGTTAAGGGTCATGATCCCAGGGGCCAGAGGTGAGGAGAAGACACAAGAAACAAGGGTTAGGCATCTGCAGCGGAAGCAGAGGCTCCTGCAGTGACCTGTCACCCAGGTGATGGGCTAACAGCTCGGAGGGCATCCGAGTGCTCAAAAAGAGGGACAACAATTACCAATTACCAGGCTGGCCTCTGCTCCCAAAACAAAGGCCAATAGGAATGCAACTGCTTAAAAGCCACAAAAGGGAATTAAAAGGGGGGGCGGGTAGCAACATTCCATGCAGTCTACATACTAAGAGCAAGTCTATGTTGTTTCAGAGCCAGGAGGGAAGTGGTGTGTCTTATTTGAGCCTCTTCTTTCATATTCCTGACTCTGATGCTCATTTTTGAACACGGGAGCCTTCCTGAAACATCGCTCCCTTCAAAAAAAGCAAACAAAGCCATGCCTTTTCGTTCAGCAGGGGCGAGAGGGGAGAGAGGGGTGGGGAGGGAGAACATGCCCTTTCCTGGCCTCTCTTTCTCTCTCTCAATATCCTGCCCCCTTCCCCTTTATCGCAGGGGGTTCTGCATTCAATGTCGGTTAAACGTTTGCACAGCCACACAATGGCAGAGCGAGATGGCAGGTGCGAGAGAGAGAGAGAGAGAGAGAGAGAGAGAGAGAGACAGACAGATAGAGAGAGGGAGAGAGGAGGTCAGCCCATTTGGCACAGTAATGACTGTGAGCATATTAACGGAGACCTAGGAGTCTGCGCTTGACCCCTGCGTGACAGTTCTATTAACCCTGTGGGCTGGCAGGGAGTGTCCGGTAAACCGGCTTTCCATCCATTCAAGCTCTGAAGCTTGGCTCGTTCCCTCCGACCAAAAAAAAAAAGAGAAACAAGACCCTCATGTCAACAGCCCCTAGCAAACATGTCTCTGCTTACCGAGACCACAGGCCAAACTTGAGGCCTTTGTTTAAACATGCACACACAGTGCAGCACATATAAAGTACAACATCACACATATACACTCGTGCACATGCTGCCTTTCTCTGTACCCAACCGAGTGAGATAAAGAGTGGCAGGCTGGCCAAGGGGAGGGGGTGTATGGGAGGGGAGGGGCGGGGCAGACAGAGCTTCAGAGCTGTCATTCAGCCGCTGCCAAAGAACACCGTGCACAACACCACATTGTGTGGGGGATTGTTTCGCTATGGTGGGAGCAGCTGCTGGACGTGTTACGTTTTGTCCGTATGCTTGTTGCAACATGCGCTTGTTTGTACACAATCATGTATGTGCATGGTTCATGTTCTTAGATTGCCATGCCGATGACAATCATCATGATGTGTGAAACTCGTGGTTTAGAAACTCTACTGTTTATTAAGACAAGTTCTATGTCTTAATAAATACAGTTGTACGTACAGTTGTAACACATTTCCTATAAGAAACAAACTCAAATACGGTATTTATCTGCAAATTTTACTGCTCAGTTTTTATGTATTTGCTAAGTTTAACATTGTATAAATAAGTGCCAAAACATTTGCACAGGCCATGTTTTGGGTTACATTTAATCAAATCATGTTCAATTTAGCAAATAACCAGCAAATATTAAATTGTGCAGAAATGTGTTTTCTGTATAGAATGTGTTAAATTATTTTAATTTAGAAAGTCAAACAATCTGAACAGGGGTGCCTAAACTTTTGCATAAGACTGCACAACATTAATTACTAAAGAACGATAATATCATGGTACAATACTAATGTTGGGCGTGACATTACCCAGTTCTATGCTCTAATGCTCTCCTAACTCCATAATAACATGAAGGCATATTTGGTAACAATAATAGAAACTAATATTTGAATATGAAACTCTAAGACTGTATTCGTTATGACAAATCACTCTTGTTTTTATCCTTGTTCCCGTTCTCACACGTTCTTGTCATCAAATATTGTGGTTTGTGAGACTGCTTGTCAAGACGCCTATGTTGATGCTACCCTTAGGCGACAGACTAATATGTGCAGTCAAGTTGGTATCCATGGCCTTTGTTACCTAACGACTTACAGCTATAGCACTGAGAAGGAAAGAACCACTTAACACCTTTAGATCCTTTATGGAGGTCAAAAAAACATTTTACATTCATACAGTCTCTTGCATCATCCCAAAATCTTCTGCTCATATTAGCTTCCTCAGATGTCAAACATGCTCAGCTGTCAATTTTTGATGTGAAACAATAGGGAAAACCTTGAGGTTTAAATTTATCACACAGAATATGCTGTATAAAAAAATCTGACTGAAATATCGGTCTTCCTGCTATGTGACTGATGCGCAGCAGAGCAAGCTCTAATCTGAGGTTGTGAGTGAGGAATGGACAAATATTAATGACATGGTTTGTATGTAGTCCTTCACGCCAACTATTGAGAGTCAGGATGTTGTTCTGCAATGGCTAGCTCTCAATATCCCTCACCTGAGCTGACCCCACCCTCCTGCACCTCAGGCAAAGCAAGGCTATGTGAGAACATGTTTAGGCTACCTGTGGATACAGTAAGCCAACATTCTTCCTGCTAAATCGAGAAAGATGAACAACTACAGAAGAGCCCGAAGCAGAAAGCCCGACGCCAGTTGCCACGTGGCTGTGAAGATGAGCGCCAGGCCTATGTGACAGTGGTGAAATAGATCATGCAAACAACATTTAGGGGTAGCAACACCCCTTCAAGTAACCCGACCCCAAATCTTAAACTGGCATTTCTTTTAGACATGCAATTTTTCCATTCTGGAGTACGTAAAGCTTACCAGAGAAGTGTAGCTTAGCTTAATAAGTAACATCTGCTATGATTATTAGCATGTATTTTCAGATATGCAGTCTCTTGCTAGCTGGTTTGCTAGGGAAATTAGCACTTTTTATGATAGCTTGTACTGTACTGTATTTATTAACAGGTTGCCATTAAAAGTACTTCTTTGGACAGTTTCATGCTAGGAATTTAGTTTAATGCAGTTTTGTGCTGGCTGCTTAGCTAGATAAACTAGCACACATATATATATACATATATGCAGCATGTCCATAAATCTACATTTTCACACATCCTAGACCTACAGCTACAACAGACAAGTTGGTGGTACACATGAAACAATCTGATTTAACTTCTCACCTTTATTCTGTCTTACTATTCCTCACTGTCTCACTGTTTACTAAAGTGGTGTGTTTAAAATGCACAGAAGGTGCCACATTGGGGAATAACAAGGATTAAGAACCTTTTATGGGAATGGAGACATGTCTAGAAAGAGAAAAAAAATGATGGGGATAAGCTACATTGAAACCTAGTTTACAAAGTTATTTATTAATTGGGTTTATTTGTACAGATCAGCCAAAATCAATGGATATGATGCCGCTGAGTGTCATGCACTGACCCGAGTCTCATCGGAGCTCCAGGCAACATCTGCTTTCCTCACAGCACCGTTCTTGTAGAGGATCAACATAATCACAGTGCTTAAGTAAGACACTTGAGCTCACATCATGGCTTAGAGTCACCTGCCCTTCAGGCACCTGAGCGACCTCGTCCACTTTTGCATTTTCCGCTGATGCTTGGGCATGAGGCTGCCGCAAAAGCCACACAGCTGCGAGCTTGGAACACAGAGGACAACCAGCCGTGTGAATATTATCAGCAAACCTGCGTCAAGGCATTCATTTTCCTCGTTCATGTATGCAAAGAGGACCATTTTCAAATTAAGTGGAGAAAGTGTGCACAGATGGAGGGCTTTGCTGTAATTATTCCAGATAGGCTGCTATACCGTAGCAGTACGTGAGTCAGTGCCATTAATATATTGAGTTAAGGGGCTTATGAGCAGCATTTTTATACAAGTTTAGATATGAGGTGCTTCTATAATGAGAGAAAATGTATAGAATTTGAAATCTATTACAATTAAGCAAAATTAAATGGTAAATCCTCTACATAAAAGAGACGTAATATGTTGGCCAATTTCAAATTAAATACACAATGGTGAACCTTGACTACTAGAGTTAAGCCTTAACTGTGAAAAATTGATCAAAAAAGAAAAGAAACAACATCTATATGATAATGCTAACTAGTTGGGATTAATATTATTATTGTTATTATGTGATAACTAGTGCATTAGCTCTACAATAACACTGGTGCACATTTTTTGGCAGTTGTGGATTAAGAACAGTTTTCTGTAGCTTGTAAAAGACATTCCACGTGCTTTATTTGAAGCTTGTACCAGATTATCATGTTTACATTGTATGTGGCCGTTTTTGGCTCTTTCAGTAAAGAGCCCTGGCATATCTAGAACTTCCAGAAGGTCTAGACTAGCATTTGTTTCTCATAAAACTGCTTCCACCCATTTGAAATCAATGTCTTAATTATGTTGGCCATTAGCATAATGTGTAAGGCCTTCAATTCAGCTCATGAAGACCTAAGCAATGGAAGAGCTCGCTTGGCTGTATCGCTTGGCTGTATCTACACAGCTGCCACAGGACAATTTTCCAACCAAAACTTAACAAAATAAGAGTAATGACGAACATTTGCAGAGTATTTCATGTGTATTTTTAGATCCCAGAAATATTTCTCTTAAGACCTAGAGGCTCTGAAGGTTCCACACTGCAAATATGAACAGAATAGACTGGCATATAAGCCGAACCTCACTAGAGGTACTGTTGGTGAGAGTCATGTCTGGGCCACCTGTTCATGCTCGACTCTCATTCTCAATAACACACTAACTTGCTCCTCTCCCCTGCCTGTCCACTGGCTGCTTTGATCAATGCTCCTGTGTACATGAAACTTCCATTAGCACTCAGGTGGAGAGGGATATCAGAGCGATGGCTTGCTGCTCTTGCATTCACACTGGTACAGACACAGGCAAATAAATATTGTAGATATTTTGCATAGTGAGCAGGATATTGGTGTAGTGTGTAATGCAATATGATAAACTGTATTCTGCAGGGGGGTCGGCTGCATTTTCGGCCATGTATCCAGACAGTGTCCTCGTCTCTCAGGAAACCCCAGAGAGGCTTTGAGCGAAGTTCAGCTGGGCATCTGACTTTGTTATTCACTTTACTAGTTGTCATATTACTGCATAATTTTCCACGAGTCCATCATTATCCATTAGGCAGCTGGATACCGCCTGGGGGAATTTACATTGAATATTAAATCACAGAGGCCGGGGCACTTAAACGCCAACGTCTTCCAAAATAAACCGACCGACCAATTTAAAGCTCAGATTCAGGGGATTAGCGCAACTAGTCTTTGTGTGAACCCATGTGAACCCACGCAGGCCCATGTGCAATGTTGAGCACATATCAGTAGCCTATCATTAAAATCTCTATCCTTGTCCTTTTGAATAGTATATCTTTCAGGGCGCTGAAGTGCTGTAATCTCTGTGTGATCTTTGGGTGATCTAAAGAACTCTTTGTACATGTCTGAGCAGCCAAGATGGCACTTTGACACCATGCCTGTGAGATGCTGATCAAGGAAAACCCCGCAGATATGAACCAGAACTGTTCTAGAGCAGGTGGGGTACCGTGGATTGGCGTGAGCGGATTAGCAGGCTGGGCCTAAACATTCCTGTGTAATTAACATTGGCTGCGACACACACAAACACGTACTGCTGAGTGGCACATCACAGTATTGACTGAGAATGGAGCAGCCCCTCCCCTGGCCTTTTTCTTAGGAATGGCATTGTCATCATCACAGGCAGGAATATGTTAGTGTAAAGATAATAAGATGAAAGGTTAAGATTGGGGGAAAAATCAATTCACAGGATAACTTGGTTTAAATAAAAAGGTCTATTCAGATATTATGAAACACCTAGAACAAAGTCCTCTTCAGCCCCACACACCTAGTTCAACTGCACGTTTGTCTGTACACTTAGTGAGCGTAGTATGATTGCTTTCTGGTTGTCACCAGTGAGAGCAATAACTGAAGATGCTCCTCTACAATGAAAGAAAGCCAGAGAATCATTTGTCCTTTCTTTTTCTTATGAAATTTGATTTACCTTGAGATATTGAAAACCCTGGTGTACAGGGTCACTCTCAATACAAGTCTGACAGACCACATGTACAAAAAGGCCATGGAGAAGCTAGGTCGTCATTTAAGTCTCGCTCATCACTGTCACATTACAGCATGTTCTTTTTTTTCTTTTAATCACATGCTGAATGAGTGGTACAGTTTTCAATACAGTGTTTGGGATGCACAAGATCTGCAATGTACACACATAAATGCAGAACAGTACCGTACAACTGTGCTTTGAGAATCAATTATGATAGTCAAATAAACTGTACTATGCAATATGAATGCCATGTTACCCTCACATTATGTACCCAGAAACTTGATGTGTTGATGAATTTGCTTGGATTGATATCTAACAAGGTCATATAGGTCAGAAATATACAAGAAGAAAGTTGTAATGGTGAAGAACTTCCTAAATCACCACAATGTCTCACTCACTCACGCACACACCTGCAGTGCAGTGAGGGGATTGGGCTTAGCATACCTGCAGGTGTGCTTTGGCCAGCCTAGCCAGTTAGCACTGCATTTACATCTCTTAAGAGTGGCTAATGAAGTGCTAATTGGTCTGGTGGCTAGCAGCTGACTTACTGAAAGGCACTGTGGGCTGATCTGTTGATGTTAGGTAGATAAGCAACAATACAAGCAGCAGATTAGGGACTGGTCAGACAGAGGAAGTAAGCGTTTGGCCCCATCAGGCAGAACTGCTCTCAATACTGACCTCCACCTTAATTTCTCCCGCCGCCTGTTAAGATGCACTGATAATTTTGCTTTCAAGTGCCAGCTCTGGTCTTAGTACATTTCCTACCATTACTGAAGAAGCAGGAGACTTTTTTGGACAATCCAAAAGCACTCTTGCTTTAAAAAAAAAAAAAGGACGTACAAAAGAATCCAGGTGTGTAAAATGCTTAATGCGTGTGATTTGAGAGCTCAAATGCGAGTCCTTGGGGTTTGAACATATTGGAGACACTCCATTAATGCAAAGGTCAGATGACTCAGTCTAGTGTGTGCTCACTTAGGGCAGAGTATGTCAAGGTGAAGGTGTCAATAAAATTCACCCACTATCTCACCGGGACCTAGAACAAGAACACTGAGGAAACAACATCTAAAGGCAACGGGGGAAAGAAAAAGCCTTAGAAAAAGAGGAATCAATAAAAGTGTTATGTCCTTTCTAAAGCATCTTTTACAATCACAAAGGATTTTATCTCCAAATGATTCTTACATTGACTTTATGTGCAGATAGCTAACAAGAGGGAGAAGTGATTACATTTATGAAAGACCTTGAAATATTAACTGTTTTCTCTCAGTTTCAATTGCTGTGAGGTGTGAAAATTGGTGACTTAAAAACCGACAATGACAAATCATTTTACTAACTACTGTGTGTGTAACGAGTAAAACAATCACTACCACACTACATCAAATTATACGTTATTAAACTTCTTTATATTTCCCCTTTTTTAGCATCATAAAGCACTTAAATTTATGATGAGCATCATAAATTTAAATGAAGCAGCTGAAAGTGAGCAAGATGTGTGTGTTTGCATGCATGAGTGAGTGTCTCTCGCTGCATTAACATCACGGCTAGAATCAGTCCCAAATCTGCTCGTGAAATCTACTCCTGCCAGGACTAATTAGCATGAACAACTTCATACAGCGCTTGTGGCAGGGGCCAAGATAAGAGGGGCCTGTGCATGGCCCTAGCCCCCCCTCAGCCAGCTCAAAGCCCCCATCTTATCTCCGTCTCCACACAACAACCAGCTTCGGCCCAATTCCATTCTAATCCTGAGCATAAACACTACTGATATTTCACCAGCGTGGCCCAAAGAAAAGGTGAGGATGAGGGGATAGAAAGGGACGGGGAAATGCGAGGGGAGATAAAATCACTCATTTACAAACAGCTCAGCCCTGTGACAACAACTGCCACAACTCACTCTAAAACAAGCCACTAATTCCCAAGCAAATGCTACTGCCTTGCAACACATCAGATGCCTCAATCTAGTACATCCCAATTTTTACAAAGATACACATTTCAAGGGTACTGTGTCAATATCGTTTCCATTCGTGTCTTAGCATCTTAGCAACATATACTCAACAAAAATAAACTGTTCTATTAATTTGATTATACTATACTTTATTATATGTGTATGTATACAGAAATAAATATATATAAAATCATGTTTTTCCACTCCTGGCTCTTTTGTAATATTTAGCTATGTATATTTTTTCAGGCCTCAAATACAAAATAAACTTCGTACTAATGATACAACAGTAGATAATTCTCTTATGCCTTGGAGTACACTCCCTTCGCCATGTTTCAACTGAGCTCCCTTTGAATACTCTTTCAAAGCGCTTGCAATCATCAGATTCATCCGCTCAGGGAAAGGGTCTGAAGTACAACTGACATTACATAATGTTCCTCCACACATTGTGTGTAATTACACATTTACACCAGAGAGGTCCCCAAAACATACATACAGTAGCTCTAACACTGAATGCAATTGCTATACTATATTGCTAAAAGTATTTGCTCATCTGCCTTCATACGCATATGAACTTGAGTGACATCCCATTCTTAATCCATAGGGTTTAATATGATGTTGGGCCACACTCTGCAGCTATAACAGCTTCAAATCTTCTGAGAAGGCCTTCCACAAGGGTTAGGAGTGTATTTATGGGAATGTTTGACCAGTTCCTCCACACCAAACTCATCCAGGCCCTTTCCTTTTCCAACATGACTGCGCACCAGTGCACAAAGCAAGGTCTATAAAGACATGGAAGAGCAAGTTTGGTGTGGAGGAACTTGACTGGCCTGCACAGGGTCCTGACCTCAACCCAATAGAACACCTTTGGGATGAATCAGAGTGTCTTAGAAACAGTGTCTGACCTCACAAATAAGCTTCTGGAAGAATGGTCAAAAATTCCCACAAATACACTCCTAACCCTTGTGGTAGGCCTTCTCAGAAGATTTGAAGCTGTTATAGCTGCAAAGGGTGGGCCGACATCATATTAAACAAGCGAATACTTTTAGCAATATAGTATAGCAATTGCATTCAGTGTTCAAGCTACTATATGTATGTTTGCACTGGTGCGCAGTCATGTTGGAACAGGAAGGGGCCGTCCCCAAACTGTTCCCACAAAGTTGGGAGCATGAAATTGTCCAAAATCTCTTGGCCTGCTGAAGCATTAAGAGTTCCTTTCACTGGAACTAAGGGGACGAGCCCAACTTCTGAAAAATAACCCCACAACATAATCCCCCCTCCACCAAACTTTACACTTGGCACAATGCAGTCAGACAAGTATCGTTCTCCTGGCAACCACTAAACCCAGACTCGTCCATCGGACAGCCAGACGGAGAAGCGTGATTCATCACTCCAGAGAACACGTCTCCACTGCTCTAGAGTCCAGTGATAACACTTTACACCCCTGCATTCAACGCTTTGCACTGCGCTTGGTGATGTAAGGATTGGAAGCAGCTGATCAGCCATGGAAACCCATTCCATGAAGCTCTCTAAACACTGTTCTTGATCTAATCTGAAGGCCACATGAAGTTTGGAGGTCTGTAGTGATTGACTCTGCAGAAAGTTGGTGACCTCTGCGCACTATGTGCCTCAGCATCCGCTGACCCAGCTCTGTCATTTTACGTGGCCTATCACTTCGTGGCTGAGTTGCTGATGTTCCCAATTGCTTCCACTTTGTTATAATACCACTGACAGCTGACTATGGAATATTTAGTAGTGAGGAAAATTTACAACTGGACTTGTTGCACAGGTGGCATCCTATCACAGTACTATGCTGGAATTCACTGAGTTCCTGAGAGCGACCCATTCTTTCACAAATGTTTTTAGAAGCAGTCTACATGCCTAGGTTCTGGTTTGATACACTTGTGGCCAAGGAAGTGACTGGAATGCCTGAATTCAATAATTTGGATGGGGAAGTGAATACTTTTGGCAATATAGTGTATTTAGGTTTTTGAAGGTATGGGTAGATTTAGACTGCTAGAGAGTGACCAGTGTGCATTCCTTAAATATGAGAAAACATATCTATATTATCGCATATATTAAGACACTGTACAAAAAAAAAAAAAAAAGAACAACAAAAACAGCAAAATAAGAAAATAATAGGTGATTTCATTGTTTTATCAAATTAAAACAATACAAATGCTATGCACCTCTCCCTTCTCAATATGCGGCTAGAGGGAGGGAACCAGAGACTCAATGAGAAATGAAACTGATTAAATCAGTGGCTCTAAGCTGGAGCCTTAGCACCTCTTTAAACCTCTTCATCCTGGTAACCCTGTCTCATCTCCAAACCTCTGTTTAACCACTCCACACTTTTAGCTTAACGTTTCTCAACGCACAGTATGTCTATTGAACGTGCACATCAAGAGTTCGGTCTTGAATTTTGGCCTTTGTTAACCACAAAAATACCACAGACACACCGGCCCAAATGTGTTGTGAACTTATGACAGTACTAGGTTGTCAGATAATCAGCATGGAGTCATGAGATTATTTTTGACCAATCGGCTCCGAAACAAGATTACAGGGAGAGGATCATGTTTGATTGTCTTAAAAAAAATCACCTGAGTGAAATAAATCACTGTGGCCTGAAATCACACCGAGGGCATTCGTCGAAAATCAGGGCAAAGCAGTTTGTGTGTTTTCGTTCTTTCAGTAGAGTAAAGTCAACTTAAAAAAAAACAGTAAAAAAAAAAAACCAGTAAAGTCAACTTAAAAAAACAAACCCCTTTTAACATTGTTAGTTCAAGTCCTTTATCACATTAAGCACAATTCATCATATCATTTAAATTACTGAATTCTTCTGCCATCAAAATGTGATGCCTCTAAAATGTCTTCTAAATTTTCGCCATCACCACAGCTGAGCTGTAATGCTATAATGCTGAGCTAACTTGTGGCCAGCTAGCAAGAAGTGTGTTTTTAGTTGTTTAACAGAAGTGAACAATTATTAACATAAAAAAACAACAACAAAAAACAAATAACGTATGGATAAATAAAGCCCCTGAGTGTAGTACAGATTTATGTGCTCATTTTTCCTTTCGCATTTATCCTTCTCATTTCTGAACTCTACATATTACAGCAAGGCGGAGCTGAACAAGAGTATTCAACTATTTGGATATTTTTTTATTTTGAATATTCTTTTTTTTTCTGGCTACATATAGACTGTCTATATAAGCGAACTGCAACACTGTACCTTCAGGGTTCTCATGAGAAACTGACGCCTCGAAGTAACAGTTCTGTTATGGAGGTTACAGTTCATAACACTGAAAATGGCACCAAACACAGCGAGAAGCAACACAGCTTCTTCAGTGCTAACAGCTAAAAATACAGCCCTCTGCTCTACTCTTGAAAACCCACTACTCCACCCACATTAAGCCTCTTCAACATAAAAGTCCTTCTATGAATAAACAAAAAAAAAAAAAAACAGAAATACATATAACACAGCAAGGTGATGGCACGTTATATTTTGTCAACACATGCTATATTTATTCTTTTTAATTGCACTGTTAAAATGTGGAAATATTAATAATAATAATAATAT
Source organism: Pygocentrus nattereri (assembly GCF_015220715.1). Lineage (NCBI taxonomy): Eukaryota > Metazoa > Chordata > Actinopteri > Characiformes > Serrasalmidae > Pygocentrus > Pygocentrus nattereri. The sequence continues at coordinate 30,736,472 of NC_051215.1, read as the reverse complement.
GTGAAAAAATGTGGAAATTTTATAATAATAAAAAAGTATTACTTATATACCAAGCTAATGCAGTGCTAGATAGCGTGTTTTCCCAGTGCAGTGTCCCGTATTGGACCCTTACTTGGGCCATGATATATGCCCTCTGTAACCAGAGTTAGACCACCTCCACTGGTTAACCTCTCCATGCACTGTGCTACTACCCCCTAGCCCACTGCTAAGAGAGGCTAGCAGGCCTGACAGACGGAGTGAAGCAGCTAATCTAAAGATTTGAATTTTACAAAGGATGAAGCCGCAGATGTGCTTTCAACACGGACGTTGGCGGCAAATTCCTCACCCTAAGTATTTCGAATACTTGCTTTTGATTACTGCCAAAGCTCTGGAGCTCAAATATGGTATTCAGGATAGCCCTACATTAAGGCAAGCCACTTTTCTCTGCAATAATTGGCCACTTAGACAGTATGTTGCCAACAATGCAAGCATGCTTAGCTGTCCAGAGTAAGATGATGCAGAGTTGTAGGCTGTGGCCCCCATCAAATACAAGAGACAACAGATTTGTGTTTGTTAAAAATAAATTATCAAAATGGAAAAAGAAAAAATAGAATGTTGGCATAGCATTTAGCATTACATGATAGTGTAAATGACATAAGCAGCACAGCAAACTTCAAATGTGGTTCTCGTTCCCTTTACCCCAAGTCAACCTGCTTACAAGCCTGGTAGTTCAGACTGCTACAGACAGCTACAGACTGTAGACAAACATTGAATTGTGCTGCATGATGTTTTGGAACACCCACTTTTTATGACCTAAAACATTAAAAAAATGAAATAAACAAGTCTCAAATATCCTGTTTAACTCTGAAATATATCACTTTACTGAAGGAAATACTTAATGATGTGTTGAATGTTTAAAATCACTGTAAACGCGCCAGACCACAGTCATCTTCCACCTCTAATACTGTGAGGCACCTCAGGATTTCCGAAGTATTTAAGTTCCTTAAATTCATGCGAGAAACTGACACCACATGACAGCCTGTCAGTTGATGAGAAAGTCGGAGAGAGAGAGAGATTGGAAGAGACTGTAAAGTGGAACCATTTCAACCAGCATTACCTGTTGGAACAGTGAACTCTGCGAATGAGCGCCAGTGAGTAATCTGCGGTCGCCTGGCTGGCCTAAGTGACTGAGGCTGCCTTTTGCATTCCAGACATTACTCAGCACTCACAGAGTCAAGAACTGATGTAAATGAAGATGACAATCAAACAACACATGATCATTCGAATAGTGGTTAGTCATCATTTTAGACTGATGAATGCAATCCTGTGGGTTCATCTCTATTTGGTCTCTCGTTTTCATGTCTGTATTTGGTTTTCAGTAGTGAAATGGCAACTTTATAGGAGAAAGAAAGAAAATATAACAAGACTAACTGGTTACATTATTAGCTGGCCTTTACTAATCATGCCAACCAGTAACAGACACAAAAAAGAATGGTGATATACAATTTTCATCAGAAAGTGACAATTTGGTCTACTGCATTTATTTATTATTTGGCTTTATGCCACAAGATAATGTGATATCATTACATTATATGAAAGGCATGCAACTGTCAGAAAAATTACAATGCCATCACTAATCGCAACAGCAGATTAGAAATGTGCACACCGAGCACAGACATTAAATATGAAGAGGTATGTTATTATTAACATTTTTAATCTATTCCTTGAAATTGACCCTGGCCAGTGGAGTGTAAAGTGTCACGATGAAGGTTAACATGCACTGGACAATGCAAAATGGGTTTGAGGGTATGTGCCATAGTAAAGGTCTGGACCTTAAGTTTTGTTTTTCCTCTTTCTGTGTGTGTTTGTGTGTGTTTATGTATGTTTTCAGGACAAATATGTGCAGATTTTAGGTGAGGGGAAAAAAATTCAGGGATAGGATACAGTGTAAAGACTACAGTGTACTTTTTCCCCATACAAAAAAACGTTTTTTTCAAAATCTACATAAAGTTACAAAAACAATGTTCCTTTGTTAAAGCCTGAAAATGTGAAACCACTTCTTTTTGATTACTCAGGTCAAGCTTAGAGTTAGGCTTCTAGTTAGACTTAGGTGCTTCTTACTACATATTCAATAAAAAGTCAAAGACCACCCTTCATTTACTTAATTTCCCGTCAAAATCAACATTAACTACAAGATGAGTTTTTCCAGCATCAGGTAAAACCAAACAAAAACAATTTGTTCTTACACAAACATCTTAAAAGCTACATTTTTTCTATACATACACAAAATATTTTTTTCAATATTTTTAACTTTTTCAAAGAGTACACACACACACACACACACACACACACACACACACACACACACACACACACACACAGTTGGTTTCCTGGAACATTACATCTGCAATGAGTCTGTCAAATGAGTGTCAAACACTAAAAAGTTGCGAGGACAAAGTCACTTCTCTTTCGAATTCTCTCATTCCACCTTAAATGCTGCTGCATTTACATTCTGTGCCTTCAGCCTCGTAATACAGCTGAACAATGAGTAAAAGTTCTACTTCTGAGGAAAAGTTTCCTGGCGCAGATGGAAGGAAAGCAGCTACAGCTAAAGCTTAAAAGCAGAACAAAGTAAGTCTGCGTTTTGGTTCATAATTTTTTGCCTATACAACAACATTAGCACACACTTAGACATACTGGACATTAAATGTTGTGGCTCCCAAGGTGGTTTGACTTTTGTTGAAAGGACAAAATGGCTCCTCTTAACATTTGGGTTGTGACTCCTGATCTAACCTGGTTTTAATGCACAGGGAGCCGGTTGGATTTCTCACTCATTCACTTTTGTTTTTGTTATGTGCCGCCACAGACTGTCCGGGCGCTGCACTTACCCACTTCCAAGTTCCACCCTTTGCATTCCGTCAATATTACGTTATAAAATTCTAAAATCAATTTTTGACATTTATGAATCGATATATATATATATATATATATATATATATATATATATATATATATATATATATATATATATATAAACTTCTAAATGCACTTATTGTCCATTTTGATTATAAATTCAATAAACAAACTTTTACACAGTGTGTCAGAATTATTGATAAAATATATCCTTGAGTCATCATTAATAAAAGGTTTGCAGTAATCATTAATATAGAAACTATTAAAATAGAGTATAGAGTCATTGTAACTAAGGCCCAGGCAGCCTTAGGTAGGAAAATTAGGCCTAATGCTTCTGGGTGAGAGGTGTCTGTGCCAGGCACTGTTAGAAGGCCTTGAGAGAGAAGCGAACATCTCCACGTAAAGAAACACTGCCTGTTCACTAAAAGCAAGCTAGCTTTTAGTGAGGAAACAGATAAGCAGTGAGCAGGAACAGGTCGTAACTCTTAAATAAATAAAAAGGCCCAATATGGAGAGTCATAAAAATGATCCTTGTCAGACAAAGCATAGAGGTGTCAAAAAGTAAATTTAACATAGTGAATATAATGATAGCCAATGGGAACCCTAGGATGGTTGGAGTGAAGAGAGTGCCCCAGGGAGGGACACTGACCATATTGGAAAAACATAAAAACTGATATAATGTATTGAATTTTTGCATTTTTGGCTATCCGGGAGCCGACTTGTCACCTGAAACTTAATAAATGAAGACGGCCTTCTCCTTCCACAACACAACCATCGGCTGAAGTTTGGTTTTTCATTTTTCTTTAACCTTCTGCAAGAATGCTTTTTAATCTTTTTGACTGTATTATCTTTTTTTTTGCATTTTGCAAGAATCTTTTGATTTTAACTACCTTTTTTGCATTAGACAGCAGAAAAAAAATAGTACTAAAATTTAACTTAGAATAAATTTATAAGCAACACACGTTTCATCCACATTGTCCGGGACTCTGGGCAGGACAGTGAGTCCTGACAGTAGTTATATATATATATATATATATATATATATATATATATATATATATATATATATATATATATATATATTCAGCTCTAAATACATATGGTACGTAAAGTCATGTGAAGAAGTACACACCATAAAAAGTTTAGAATTTTTCCACATATTTGGACATAGTTTATCTAGTCTTCATTTAAACAAGGCTGATAGATAAAAATTATATAAATTGAGCAAATGACATTCTTTATTTAACTGAAATAAACCGTAATGCAGTTTTCTTATGTGGAAAAATTAAGTACCCTCACATACATCACTACAAACAGAAATCAGGCGCACCCAATCAGGTGCTATTAGAATATTGGGCTGGGGTTGAAACGAGCTGTACATGCAAGAACCCCTCAAATAGCGCAGAGCTGAAAGAATTCTACATGGAAAATGAGCAAAATTGTCTCCCAGCAGATGCCAGAGATTCATAGACAGTTACAGGAAACACCTACATAAAGTATGCAGAGAGGTAAACAGATGGACTAGTCTGTAGAACAAAGAGCACCTATATGGTAAACAGTCAATGAGTTTAAATTCAAGGAGGTGGTTTTAATGAAGTAGCTGGTCACTGTGTACTGTTTAACAAAAGTTTAAATACTAATGTCCACGTATTTCATGGGGTATACTTCCTTATTCATATGACTGTGTGTATGATCTAATGTCCTATCACTGCATAAAAACAAACCTGTGTGTGAGCAGGGGACTCTAATATGGCCTGCGTTAGTGAAGCGTGGTTTCCCTTGGTGTAGTGAGGTGATCGTCTCTTACTTGTCTGATGGCTGGGGGCTCAGTCCTACCATGACAACTGGAAGAGAGTGTGCATGAGTGCGTTTGTGTGTTTGTGTGTGTAGAGAGGGAAAGGGTCAAAAATAGGGATATTCCCAGGACAGTGGGAGTCAGAGACAAGGAGAGTGAAATGAGCTGGCGACCTGACTGTGTGAAAGAGAGACGAGCTCCTCACCTGTCCTCCTGCATCATGTCAGAAAGAGAGATCCTAACACAGTCCTGCCAGGAGGGGCAGTGTGCCTGCATGCCATGCACACAGTGACAGCACACATTTTAAACCTAAACATATCTGAAAAGATACTTCCCTAGTGTTGATTTAGAGAAATACTCCAGTTTTCTCATTTCTATCCGCAGTACATGTATATGGTTGATTACCATAGATAGAAATTTTCACAAACTTGGAAAAGAACAGAAACTTGCTGACCCAAAATATACTCAGAATAGAAGTCAATGGGCAGGTACTGAAGCTGAAGCACCTGCCCATTGGCTTCTTTTAGAGGTGCATTTCAGATCGATGGGTTTTCTGATCTTTTTCTGATGGCACATTCATCAAAGTTACTGTCCAGGGTAATCCATCACATGTTGTAGACTGCTGAACATTTTGATTATTCTTGTGACCATTTAAGTTCAGATGAACCCAGATAAACACCACCAATGTGTTTGCTTTGTACAGTTTTAGCACTGAAATTTAATTTTTCTGCCAACATCTTAAGGAGCCCATATCCTGCATTTTTCTTTGTAGTTTTTCCCATGATTGCTACTTATTATGTTTGGATATGTTTAGTTACTAAAACACTCAAATTTAATTGCATTTGGTAATTTCTCAACCTCATTTTATCCCTTAGAATTAAACAGGCTGCTTTGTTGCTATGCCTCGCAGGCTGCCCTGTATTACGCCTTCTACAAAACGCAGTCTGGGCTTAAACACTCCTGAAACTGGGCTGAAACTTTAACACGAATTGTCAGGGATAAACTGCTGCATGCTAAATTTAGGCAAATGCATTGGTTTTTGTGACATCACAAAAACACAGACTTCAAAAGTTTTCCATGATATGGGCTTGTTAACAAGGTTTACATACTAAATCTTTTTATTCAGAAACACTGAGGAGCATTATTTTTTCCACGACAAAGGCCCACCAATAAGTCACAAAAAACTTGCCTTGTTTCCCAAACTGGTTCTTTGAAATTTCCGAAAAAGAAAATGGATAGAAGTCACAGAACCACTGCTGAGTCTATACATCACTTGTTTATCATAAATTGCTTGAGATTAAAAACAGAAGCAAGGCTATGTACCGTCTCCCTATTTTAGCTCATCTGTAATTAAAATACTGTTATTAAAAGAGTAAAACAAGGGCTGGATGGAGAGGGAGAATGACATGGTGTGATACCTTTCCGCCCGCTTCTTCCGCTTGCTGGGGGAAAATTATAACCTGGCTGCACACTTTCATATTTCATCCTTAAGCAAGTGTGACAGCCTCTCTTTGTGTCACTCTATCCCTCCTCCACAATTCCCCCCTTTCCTCCTCGACCTGCTTGCGTAGCGTTACAGGCCTTGCCACATGATGAGAGCAAGGGACAAACAGAATAGACAAACAAAAACAAACTGTACGAAAGGGTTGTCTATAGCACACTCCCTTTGAGTGTCATCATCTCATCACCCAGCACCTCAAGGAAGGAGCAGATACACGTGTGAGTGTGTGTGGAACAGTCTCTACTCCTCTCATGTATGAGCAAGGTAAGATCACTCATCCGCCAGTGAGAGGAAAGAGGGATAGGCTCGATGAGTAAAGGAGCCAGCTCTCAGCTCTGCCTGAGTTACATCACTACGTTTTTGTTTTTTTTTGCCACATTCTGAGCCCCGATAACATGTCACCTCAGATCACTGAACAGGGCGCCGCATTTCTAACCCGAGGCCAGAGACGTAAACACATATCATATTAGATCACGAGGAAAGCTCACACTTCATCACTGCAACATATCTCACTTTTGTCCAAAGTGAAATTAGTTTAATCGCTAATTAGCGCAAATGACAAGTAGGCCTGTCTAGGTCTACAGTCTTAAAAATGAAGGGTTCTTTGGAGCTTTAGAACAGTGGTTCCCCCTGGTTCATAGCCTGGCTTTTGCAAACAGCTACTGTCTGATGTGATCGACAATAACTTATTGAGACTACGTTGAAAATATATTCCAATCCTTCAGATTGGAACAGACTTCAACAGGTTAGGTTTAAAAGTGCTGGAGTATTCCTTTAAAGAATCATTAATCTGTAGTAAAGAACAATTAATCTGTAGTAATCTGAAAGGTTCTTCAGAGACCCAACAGTGGTTCTTTTTTGACAGGTGTGTCCAAAATTATCTGCAAAGGACCAATGTGGCTGCAGGTTTTCATTCTCACAAAGCAGAAGCACACGCAATTCCATTTGTGTATTCATCTGGTTTTCAAACAGCAGATCAGGTGTATTCCTGCTTTGGTGGAAGAAAAACACATAGCCATACCAGCCTCTTGGACGTCCCCGCCATAGAAGAAACAACTCTGGGTCTCTCAGCTCTTGGGTCTTCAGCTGATGATGGTTCTTTAAAGGAACACTCCAGCACTTTTAAGTCTAAACTATCTAAGGCCTATATTCCAACAGATCTATTTGAGTATCCTTCATTGTCTTCTGTTGCCCATAATCCTTTACACTTAGCACATGCATGTAACCTGATGAGAGTTCAAAAGAAATGCCAGCACATGAAATCAACTTGGCATTACAACAACAAAGTGAGTTGTGAGTAATTCAGTTTTTAAAAAGAGAAGACATGTTTATGTTTGGCTGAATTAGGTTTAAGTCAAACAAGGATTTTTATGTTGAAGAGCCTGAATACAGATGGAGTGGTGGGCTTTCCAGAGTAACAGGGTTGTAACCTTGAGTCAGCTAAGTTTCTCCAAAGAACCCTGAACATTACAGTATATTGCTGTTTGCTTTTATTGATAGACTACATTCAGCAAGAAATAAAACAATACCCAAATACCAAAAATTAATAATAAAAAATACAAATTTAAGTATGTTTGAAAAAGTGTAAAGAATCTTTTAAAGGTCTAAATGACCTTCATATAACATAAAAGTTCTACACCATTTTAAGGATTCATTCTAGAAGCTTTACATCATGTGGAGATTTTTTACAAAATCATCCATTCAAAGATTCTTTAGGGGATCAAAAGTGGCTCTATGGCATTGCGCAAATAACCACTTTTGGCACTGTTTTTAAATAGTATAGTTTTTATAAATATTACCACCACTTTCACTGAAGAACCCTTAAAGAACCCCCTTTAAAACGTGTACTGATGAAATCTGTTGAAAACGGACGGACGGACGGAGGAACTCACTCACTCACTCACTCACTCACTCACTCACTCACTCACTCACTCACTCACTCACTCACTCACTCACTCACTCACTCACATCAGGCTGATTTTACACAAGGGGGCACGATTACTATTTTATGAAGCTACTCAAATAGCTTTATAAAAGTGATGCTTAGCACCAATGACACTTTGTGTCCTTGTTAACCATACATAAAGGTATGACTGAATTTGTTCATACACATGCAAAGACTCACTCAACTATTCATCTTCTCTTCTTTGCCTGTTAACATACACATACACACACACAAGAAACAAAATGTGTGCCTAGGTGTATCACTCTTTCTCACACACACAAGGGTAGCAGCATTGATCATATAATTTACTCTTCTCTATTAGCCAGCGATGATATTGATCAAATAATTCCTTCAGCAGAATTTGGACGCGGTCAAATTGCTAAAACGGCTGTGCTGCATTTGAGCATGTGCTGTAATGGTGCGCCCATCGATTGCGCCTGCCATTCTCTCTCTGCATGTAAACAACTCTCTTTGAGAAGGGTCCGGGCCCACACGGAGCATGGCATGTTTGTGTGTTCATCAAACTCTGAAATTAAGTAATTCAAGTCGCCCCCTCATCCTCACTACTCAGAATAGAAACAAATTGCCGGCACTCACTCCTGAGGTAATTTCCCAACGATTTGAAGATTATGGCGGCTGAAAGGCAATTTGACCCCATTTTCCTACGGCTCCACTGCTTGATTTCCTACGAGGCCCTGAGGCTGAGGGAGAGAACACCTCTCCTTAATCTCTCCCTACTGTACTGGAGATGAGATGGACATCGACATCCACACAAGCAAATACACACGTACACATACACGCACATATATCCCTGTCTATAAACAAATATGCACACACGAACACACCTTGCTTCACGTACACATATACATGTACAGTCTGATCCAAAACTTTACATTGATCTGACATTATTTTCAAAATCTCATTATTTTCTCAAAGTTTTAAAACTGGGAACATTTTAAAACAAAGTTTTGAGAAGTAAAATGAAATGTTCAAGATTCTGCACTATTTCAAGCTCACTCTTTAAATGCAAGTAAATTGTGGCCATGGTGATTACAAAAAGGTTCATTTTAGAAATCTCATCCCTTCCAGTGAAGCACATGTTCAGAAAATTCCCACAGCTTAGCCAATTTAGAAATCCCAGCCGGATGCATTTTTTAGGTCCTAAAAAGATGTTTTGTTTGGAAAAACAAGACATACACTACCCCTGCTTGCCTAGATGGGGAATCAAACCTCAGTCGGCACAGAGGGCAACAGTATTACCCACTATTTCAAAGATTCTACAATACAATGAAATCAAGTTATGCTGGTAAAATAATTTGTAATGAAAAACATTTGTATAAAATTTGTAAAGAATGCAAAATAGGACCATAATGCCATCTCAGACTTTTGGACTCCACTGAACACTGGATTCCCAGCCTCACACAAACATACTCACACAAATGCACTAAAGTCCAGTGGTTTTATATCCAGCATGGTCCAGATAGTTCAGTTGCCATTGGATACGCCAACAAATGACCCTTGGAGTAAAGAGAAGAGTACAGGATCCAGATCTCATGTCACATTTGATTGTCACGGGTCAGTGAAGACACGGAATGCACTGTGATCTTTATGTGTACTGGGTGCTGAATGTGTGTGAGAGACATAGGACCACAGAGAGAGAGAGAGAGAGAGAGAGAGAAATGGAGCAATTTTACTGTAGTGATCGGTTCTATATTCTTAAATATTAAATACTGGAGATGTGATGGACAGAAAACACATGACATATGATGAAAACAAACAACAGAAAACAAGCAACTCCTCAAAAATTCATATTTTACACAGACCAGAACTCGAATCACTAAAAAAGAAAGCAAGTGTCGAGAAAACAGACCACACATGAGTATTATCTTCATCACACACACACACACACACACACACACACACACTCTCTCTCTCTCTCTCTGGGCGCTCAGCTCAAATCATGTTTGTGGAAAGCGTGCGCAGGACTGCAGCTGGTGGCCCAAAAAGAGGCGATGCGGGGAAGTGACATGTCCTGTCGCTGCGGTGACCTCGCTCCACTCACCACTGAAAAAACCCGTCAGCCAGATTTGCTGATAAAGCGCCCTCTCCATCCCTCCCTCTCTCTCTCTCTCTCTCTCTCTCTCTCCACCCCTCCTCCCCCTATCCTTCTCTCACTCTCTTGACCTGTCTCTCTTTTCCTCCAACTGCTCACTCTGTCCCCTTCTCTCTTCTTTACATCCTGATCCCATGTGAGCCGTGTGGAAAGAAAGGCAAGATGAGAGTGGAAGAGTCAATCGGGATGGGGAGGGGGGTGGTCTAAGTGATAGGGAGAATAAGGGAGGGAGAAAGAGAGAGAGTTCTGTTTAGATCAGAGTGAGAGTGACATTGCATCAACTCACAATCACTTCCTCTACACGCTGGTGTCCATCAGCTGTCTAGCCTTCTAATGTCCTTGACACACAATCAGCCTCTTCACCAAACACACACACACACACACACACACAGCTCGGAGCTCACCCCTGCCCCTTCTTTCGCCCCCACAAACCAGCCAACCAACAACAACAACAAAAAAATAATAATAATTCAAATGAAAGTGGTCTTCACGGTGACAATGCAGAGACAAGGTATCATAAAATGACGTCATATATATAAGAGCCAAAACAAGTTAAAGCAGAAATACTAATACAATTATTAGGCATAGGACAGCTATAAAATACCTTTCACATACACAAGCAGAAAGTAATTCACATAGTTAACATAGAAGACTTCACGCTGTGTTGCTCTTAAGGTGGAAAAAAACGAAGTACTGCTGCGTTTTTCCCTGTTGCTAATCAACAAGCTAGCACTAGCTAACTGACTAGCTAAAATTAGCCAAAGGGCTGGCGGGCTACCTGTTAATCAGATTTAGATCAAATAAAACAACTTACCTGAAATCTCAGGTCCAGCTGTGTTAGCAAGCTGTGAAAATGTTGAACTACCGTTAGTACTAGTAGCTGGTATACGTGACGTTCTTAGCAAAAAACGGCTAAACTAAAAGAAGCTTCCTTTATGTTTATGATTTAGCTCCGCGAAGGACTGCAGGCACGAATCCCGCCACCAGTACAGCTGTGACTGAAGGCCCGTCTTACGTCTGAACTGACCAGGCACCCCAGAGAAACGCTACAGCTACAGTTTTTCACACGTCCCTCTCAAACAAGACAGAAAAGACACCTTGGTCTGCAAAAAACCGAGCCTTCTTTTCTCTACAAATCTATGGGCCATTTTGCCATGACCCCAACTGGCCAGTATTTACTGAAAATATGCCATAACTAAATACCTGAACAGCTAAAAACTCATTTGAAATAAATACAAATGTGAAAAACAAATTCATATTTTAATTTAACTTTAAATGTCCACAGTGTACAGGTGGTTGCCCCTTATCTGCCTTTTCGCTTAAACTAGACACACAGCATCTAGAATTTTTTATTGATTGATTGATTGATTCAGTGATTGTGTGTGGTGCTGACCCATAGATGGATGTGGGGATGTACTTGCTGGGTACTGTAGTGCAGCTCATGGTGAAATGGGCTAATACTAATAGAAATTTAAATTCATGTTGCGGGCCATATAGGACCATACTGCGAGCCTGGCTTGGCCTGCGGGCCATGTGTTTGAAACGTGGATGATAAAAAGTAATTAAGTTAATTCTGACACTTTATGAGTAACTGAGGAGGCTATACGGAGGTATAGCTAATCTTGGCTTGATTTTCAAGTACACTGCAAACATGTGTACACATTAATAGAAATTAAGTGACATTTTTAATTTTTAAATTTGAATTTTAAATTTAAATGACATTTTTCCAACTTCACCAATTGATCACTAAAATGCTTTCACAAAATGCTTTTCTGTAGTTTTACTATAAATGTTTGGAATACCTAGGATTGGGCAAAATACACTGTCCTAAATGTATTCACTGAAGTATTCAATTACAATACATAAAAAGCAACATACTCAGAATACATTTAGAATATATTTCTCAGTAAATTAGACGGGGGAATAAACTTTGCTGTTGTTCATCACACCATTCTTGTCTGTTATTGGTTGGCATAAATTATTCTGTCAATATGTTTCATGGAAACCTCACTTATTTAAATTACATTTAAATGAAATTTTCAATATTATTTTGGTTGTATGAAGTAAACAAATTGCCATATCCCCAAAACAGAATCTTGCAAACTACATTATAAAAGGAAAACTGTGATTTTCATTTAATTTGGTAATTTGCCATCCTTCAAAAGAGTTTAGTAATGCTGAGATTAAGAACTGGCTCTTCAGTTTGGTTTATCGGTCAACTTAGGCTTTAGCAGAAACTTGCGAAGAAGCTGTTTTGGAGTTTTTCTTTGGAGTTTGTTCTACATGCATTTCATTGATTTTAAAAGAGTTCATAAACAAATATATTGTGTTTTTCTTTTAAAGGTGGTACTTTTTTATTTAGTGGGTAAGTTTTCAAAAAAATGTTCTCCTAAAAATGTAAAATACTGTTTTCTCAAGACTGCCTTCAGAAAATGTAACTGGGACTAAAATACAGAATCCTCTAAATTCAGTTTTTCTGAGATAACTACTCTTTGTCAACCGTTTCACTGTAGTTCCTGCAGCTTGTATGAAAGCAAGCCATCTCAGATTTCCAGGAAAATGTAAAAAAATAATAATACAAAGGACAAAAGAGGCAACTAAAAAAATGAAATTAAAATGAATTAAATTTCGAGTTAAATGTGCACAGTCAAAATGTTAAAAAAGTGTCCCTAATGTTCAGTTACTCTGACCATGCAAAGAAATTGTTTTGAACAATTACACCCCCTGTCCCCCTTGCTGTTCATATACACACAAACAAACAGACTGAACCATCAATATTCATTCAAACACAGAAAACATCTCTAGGACTTCTCTGATTTGCATTTGATAAATAAATGAAAAGAGCCAATAAAGTTGGTGGAGGGAGGGCAGGCAGCGAGCTGGCTAAAATTACAACTGGTAACTGCAGGGGTTAAAGAATAATAGAAAACCACAACTACAAACAATACCTTCAGTACTGCTTAGCATGTCAGCAAATAAATAAATAAATAAATATATAAATAAATAAATGTTGCTGGAGGGCGCAGTAATGAATTTGAAATAAGTTCTTCACTTCAGCGGTAAGTGTCTGGCTCACACTCCTTACAGCTGGTTTGTTGAGATAATTGATTTTCAAAACAGTTTCGGAGTTGAGTGAGGCAGGCACCCACGCTGCACCAGTTCTGAGAGCTGGACCGTTTTAATTAGAGCAGTGCTGGCCTTCAACAGCGCCAATTCAAACAATCTGCACACTATTTCCTCACTCACTCACTCACTCACTCACTCACTCACTCACTCACTCACTCACTCACTCACTCACTCACTCAATCGCTCCCTTATTCAGCCAGTCACTCACTCCCATACTCACTTAACCAGACACTCATTTACTCAATCAATCAATAGCTCAATCAATCATGCCTTTACTCACTCACTCACACAATCACTCACTCACCCATACACTCATTCTCTCAATCAACCATCCAACCAACCAATGAATCAATAAGTCAATCAATCATTCAACCAACCATCCAACCAACCAATCAAGTAATCAATCAATATGTCAATCACCTACTCACTCACTCACTCACTCACTCACTCACTCACTCATTCATTCACTCTCTTACTCGGCCACTCACTTTCTCTCTTAATCATTAACTAACTCAATAAATCACTTGCTTATTCGCACAATCCTCACTCAATCACTCTCTCATTTACTCACTCATTGGATCAATCACTCAATCAATCACTCACACAACCACTCAAACACTTACTCAATCTTTCATTTACTCACTGAATCAATTACTCACTCTTTCACTCACTTACTCAAACACCTACTTTCTTACTCAACCATTCGCTCACTCACTCACTGAATCAATCAACCAACCAACCAATCAGCTCTTCACTCCCTCACTTAATCACTCACTCAATCACTCTCTCTCTCTCAGTCACTCACTCAGTCTATCAATCATTCACTCAGTCACTCAATCACTCAATTGGTCACTCACTCATTCATTCACTCACTCAATTAAGCACTCACTCATTCAGTCTCACCAGCTCTCTTTCTGTCATGTGCACACCTTCTCTTGCCTCACAGTTTTGGAAGCTGAACAGCTTAGTGTAAGATAGTGTAAAGTGTTTGATTTGTATCCAAAGTCCTCCTCAGACCCAACATCATCACTGTAGCTGTTATCTACAGGCCAAACCTGAGACTGAGGCGCAGACAGGGTGAACAAAGAGGAAGGTAAATGGACAAGAGTGTGGTAAGACAGTAAATGAAGGTCTTCACTGTAGTTTTAATACCAGACACCGAACTCTAGGCAGGGGTAGATGGTCCAAGTCAAAAAAGGGCACCTTTTATACAAGTCTACAGTAGTGTCATGTGCAGTGTATATATAGGCTATTAATGCCAAGCAGAAGTTAAAATACTTACAACGTCTTGAGGTATTACATAATTAGAAAACTACGATATGCATGCACTAGTACAGGCCTTGTTACAAGTACACTGGATACACTGTGGTGGTTTCACCAGAAAGAATTTGTTATACAGTAGTTTAAAGTTTCTCCACCTTTTTGCTATAAAACATATCCAGAAGGCAAAATGCATATTCAAGTTTAAACACCTCCTGTTTTGTTGATTTTCTAAGTGAAAATAAGTTAACACACTCTACACAGAATACACTTAAATATGCCATTTTTCTGCAAATTTAGTGTACACCTTTTATTCATTTTATGAATAAAAATATTGGGAAAAACATACATTTAAGAAATACAGAAAATTTAAAATGTAAATATATAAAATTGCTAAAACTTCGCACAAGCCACATTTTTATTTTTATCCATATGGTAAATTCAGCAAATAAGCAGTAATTGTACAGAAGTGTGTTCTCTGTAGATGATTTATGAACTTCTTTTCACACAGAAAATACACAAAACACATCATTTGACCAGGGACACCCAGACTTTTGTACTTGACTGGATATTAAGGAGTCTACTTTCTGTTTACAATAGTTACCAATTCAAATTTACATGTTAATGCTACAAAATGTCCGTAAAGTTACATTAAGTCTAGTAACTTACAGTAACTTTCATCTCCTTAGCAGGCATTGATGGCCAACACCATACAGCTGACACTTCTCCTGCCAACCTGCAAGATTCAACTATAACTAGGGTAAGTTAGCAGGTTTATGGGAGCTGATTGGCAGGTTAGCTATTAATAATGAAAAACTGAAAATGAGCACATAGATAGCATGAGCAGCCTAATGCAAAAGGCTCATCAACATCTTGGTCTTTTTGCTTTATTTAAAATGTTTTTAAAAATCACAACACAGTCAACTGCAGCCACATGCCAACACTTTCCATTATTAGTAATAAATATTTTATTATTTCAAAATAATAGTACAATTTTTGTTTTCTTTCAAAACATTGAGCCCTTATGCAAAGGGAGGGATACTTGGGCACTCCCAAAAGAAAATGTACCCCAAAACAAATCTAAACAATCTAAATTTACTATAAAGAAAGCCAGGAGTGGCTTAAACAATGATTAACACCACTGATTCGAGACCAGCTCTCTTAGCACCTTGTGTAATTTGAAGGGTTCTTTATTAAAGAAAATGGTTCTATATAGAACCATGAACACTCAAAGAATTAGCATGATTAAAGGGTTCTTATCATGGTTGAAGGGTTCTTCAGACTAATGGAGAATGTGCTGTAGATGGTTTTATATAGAACCTTTTTAGCACCCCTTGTGTTACAAGCCAAAGAACTCTATTTTGGTACTATATAGAGCCATTTTTGCTAGGAGTGTACAGTGAGTGAAAAGTCAAGGCTGCTTTTAAAACCCCAGCCAATGTCTTCATGTCTCAGTAAGATTACACATGGTGGTGTTGCCACAGTGGAGCTTCAGGCTGGCCCTCAGGCCCTGCCGGAGCAGGCGGAGCATTGAAGGTAATCTCATTGCCTGATTTTATGGTTGAACATTAGTGTGGGCGTAAGCCGGAGAGAGATGAAACTCAATCCTCTGGCTTTGTGTCTTAAGAGGTGCTGAAAGCGACATGCACAATTCCCTCTGCCCAGGCATGTGCTTCTTATTCAGAGCACACACACATGCACACAGGCATATGCATGAATGTGTCTACAAGTGTGCTCAGTCTTAGTGTGGATGTACACATACAGTACATATACAAGGCTAGGCTACAACCTTGAAGACAAAATCAGTCAGGTTGTCCTGCACAAATACACAAAAAAAAAAAAAACACAAAGAGGAGTCCTTGCCCAAACAAAGCCTTTAATGCAGATTGACAGCAATTTCAGGAAGTGCTATGGTTAATGACACAGTCTAGAGAATTACAGGGCTTGTGTAGGTGTGTGTGTGTGTGTGGGTAAGTGTAATGTTAACACTTGACATTCCACCTTAGATGGTACAAAGCCTTCTTTCCTGTCACCTGAAAAAAATGTTTATGCTTTGAATGCTCATGACTGTCATGTAATGTTCCGACCTAACGTTGTCATTCTATTGACGGCCATACAAAATCTGATGGAATTCTCATGAATGTCATCAACTTATCAGCCCAGTGCTTATTGCAGTCAGTAGGGGTCGTCATCTTCTTGCTAATTCATCTTCATCTTCTCCCTCTTCCTCATTCTCCTCCTCCCGATTACCAGGAGAGATGATGGAGGAATAACTGTGTATAGCTGCAGATCTGACAGAGATAAAAGAGATAACCTAAACACTTAGGAGGCACGCCTTTGACAGTTTTCAATTGCCATCTCCCCATCAAACCAGCATCCTCCTGTGCAATGTAATTTTGAAGGATTAACAGTTTCCTGTGATTACTTCCATGCCTTTTCCACATTCCCGGCCACCCTCCTCCACAATCTCATTGGGCTTGTATGTTAAACATGCAGAGCAACGCTGAAAATGCCATGCAAGTTACTGACATTATTCTGCTTCCTGCAGTGATAGACCATTCCCACAGACAGCTGGATTCCCACAAAACTTGGCCTACGTGCTAAGGGACATATCATTAATATGCTCATTTGCTATGCATGTCCAGTGCATAAACAGTGAAATTCTGTATGTTGTTAAATAGGAGTCAGTGGAAGCGGTGGCAATCAGTCTTATAGCAGTCTCATAACAGCATGACGCTGCTCATTCACGCTCTTAATAATTAAGATGACAAAATTAGTCATTTGGAGCAACACCATTGAGGAATCACCTTTGGTTCCCTAAAGCAGTGGTTCTTCAGGGATCCCCAAATGGTCCTGATTTTTGCGCTATGCCTTTGTGTTGCAAGTTAGGTTGTAGCAAAGATTTGGACCATTTAGAGGTTCCTGATGACCAGTTTTTGAACCACTGCCTGAAAGAACCTTTCTACTGTGGTCCCACTGGTTTAATAGACTTTGACTCTCATATTTTTAATTAACATAATCAACATTTTATTTTCTCTATAGCTATTGATCAGCTAGGACAGTGAATGTGTTTACATGCACTAAATACTCCGACCATAATTTGATTTCTTCAGTTATCTGATTATTCAAAAGGACATGTAAACAGCATACTTCGATTTCTTAGATTGAAGTCAGGTCTAGAAATCCGATAAAGAGAGCTGGATTTTATCTTAGTAATCATATTTCTCAGTGCATAGAAACTCTTACTCTGATTTCTTTCAGGTTCTGATTTCTTTCAGGTTTCTCAGTCTGGGCATGAGCAAAAACAGACTGAAATAAGTACCACAAATAAAAAAGATATCAGCAAAACACTGTTTGGGTCTATGCTGAAACCAACTACATCCTTGAAGAAATTAAGGATTTTATTATTCTTCATCTTTTAGACAATGTTTATTCATATTTTCAGGTAAAGTGGCACAATGTTTTTAAAAAAAGCTGCAGAATTAAATTTGAGTTTTATGTTTACGTCATGTCTGAATTTATCGTCCAGTTACAAGGCAGAAATTCGATTACGGCCTGACCCATGTAGACCTAGAGTTTCCCTATTATCTGGTTACTCAAGTGCATGTAAACACATTGATTGGATTGCTGACCAAGTCTGATTCTCTGTCGGATTATTAAATGCATGTAAATACACTCAGTGTTGGCTCTCTGTGTGTGAAATGTTCTGTTGAACTGCTAGTGAGCAATGAGGGGTGAAAGGGGAAGGGTGAGAACCCTCTGCTCTGTGAACAACTTACACCTCTACACAAAGCTGACCTTGTAGAGATAAAATGTAGTACAGTTGCAGCATTCCGATAACAATCATGCACAACTACCTCCTACCTAAAAAACAGCATTTAAACATAATAAACACATTTTTATGTTGACTTGCTTGCTGGAGCGTCCAGTTTAGTAAATTATACCCATTTCCACTGAAATATGATGTCAATGAAGAAAAAAATATCACATATTTCAACTGAATGACCTCCAAAACAGATGGAAACAAAAATCTCTACTGTAAGAAGGTGTTAATGAACCATCCACTGAAAGGTTCTTGAGGGATCCAGAATTATCTTATTTTTCAGAGTGCAGCTCAACCACCTTCCCATACCAGTTCAGCATGAAGAATTAATAATGTTCTTGATGTAAAATTAAGCGCTGCTGCTTGACTTTCCCCACCTCCCTCTCGTTTCAAGGGAGTCACTGTTTATGGATCTGAAGTGTGCTAACAGTCTAGGGCAAAATTAGCTCAGATTGTTTCACAGAAACCTTATCTCTGTCTTGTTTCCTCCGCCCTTCCTTTAGGCCCGATTGTCCTCTTGTGTGGTGCAGAATTAAATTTCAATTAGAAAAACATCAACATATGGGGCGACAAAGAGAAGATCGTGTGATCATAATAAGCGACGATTAGTACAGTGACTCATATTGATAAGTGTGGCTTGGCTCAGGGATTCATGCTAATTCCGAGCCGGCACTCTGATGAGGCAGGCAGTAGACGGCAGTTTATTTTCATGGCATGATATCATAACTGGGACAGCTTTTCCAACACAGTGCTCTGTCAGCAGTAGCCTGGTGTCAAGGGGCTTTATACAGAGAGGGGTAAAAAAAACAAAAACACTTCTCGGGGGCTTTTTTTACACAGAAAAGCACTTTTCAGACAGGCCGTCTGAGGAAATGTGTGGACATGCCCTGCTGAGCGGGGTTTGCACATATACTAATAGTCAGTCTGATCTCTCTTGTATTGTGTTTGCGTGTGTGTGTGTGTGTGTGTTTGTGTGTGTGTGTTACAGGTCCCCCGATTGGACTGACAGTGACCTCGCCCCCAAAATGCTGTCCTGCAATGTGCATAGGTCCATGTCTGGCCGTGACAGCTGTGGTTATGGAGGTGTCACCCCTTACAACGCTCTGCTATTGTGTGCGGTGTGTGGCTGTACGCCTGTGACAACCTTGATACCATCTGAAAATGACCTTTGCTGTTTCAGCCATAACTCTCTTAGCTTTCTTCTGTCTGTCTTGTATATGTCTCTCTCTCTTTTTCTCCTTCTCTCTCTTTCTCTCTGAGATAAGCTGATTTCGCTCAGGCACTTTGGTTCTCCTCTTTGAGAGGATTCAATGGTGTCATGTTCCTGAATTGACCGATACAGTTTTGTGTCGGACAGCTAGTGGCTTTTTTATTACTTAATACAAATCTCAACAATCTAATATTCCATCTGCCGAAGCTTAGGCGCTAATAAATAAGATAATGAAGCAGGTCTACAGATTGGAATCCTTGCTATTTCTTTGCAGTGAACACATACGCTCGTCACAAGGAACTGGGTGCAGCGATTGCATGTCAGAGGTCAACGTATTTCCTCGTTTCTTCAGTGTATGCGGGCCTACGCACGCACACACTAACACAATGAGTGGTTTTGTGTTCTCCACACGCAATGAGCTGAACCTTCTCACCAACAGCAAGAACTTCAAGTCGTTCGCTTCAAGGTCAGAGCAGCCACGACAGACAGCCTTGACAACTCTTTCGTACCTGCTTGTGCAGAAAATGGAGTTGTTTCTGCAGAGCACTTTCTGACATAAGAGTTCAGTTCCATTCAGGAGCCTCTGCGTCCGTAGTCCATATCCCTATGAATACCCGACCTCCTTATCAATAGAGAGGCCGTCCTCAGTTTAAGGCCACAAATGCACGCTGAGAAGCAGCAGTCTCACAATGCTCAGTGGTGACGGCTTTGTGTGCTCGAGCTACGAGCTGTCGGGCTGAGATGGTGAACAGGACTCAGAGTAAGATTTTAAGAGTTCAGGGCAGATGGGTATTATACCACACAGAATACGAGGAAGAGGCACAATGGAAAAGAGGAGGAGTGTGGAAGCGAGCCAGGGACAGGTGACAGTGTAGATTAGTGCCAGTGTTTAGGCTGCTGCCTGAGCCTAGAGCATGTTTAAAAGCTAGCTTCACCTTACCATTGTGTGACATAATGGCTTCCTTCGATGTCCTTCTTTCTCTGAGCCACAGGGTGATATGGTGTATAAGACGCCATGCTATGTGAGATTAATAGACACCATAGTATCATGATAATAACATGCGGTGGACATATTTGAAGAACCCTTATAGATGCATGTGTATCGTCGCTGGTGTAGAAAAACCTGTATCTCTGAAATGGTCACTACACAAGAGAAAAGTCTGAGAGAAAAGTCTGAGACCACTCTTCAATTGTTTAACCCCCTAAATGGCCAGCGCCCACCAGCAGGCCCAAAAATTTTTTACACACTTCTATAACCTTATAAAAGCCCAACTCATTTGCATTGACATCCTTGTAGGGATTTTAAGCGGTTGATTTACAGTCAGTTCAGCACAAGTCAGGGCCATGAAAATAACACAGCAAAAAATGACACAGAAGCCTCAACAACTAAATATAATCTATCTATCAGTCTTTAGTGTGTCCGCTCATCGCCATTATTACAGTGTTCCATTCTTTTCAGGAGACTTGCTTTCAGTTTTTCAAATCTCAGGGATATTTTTCCACATCTCCAAAGTTCAGTCTTAGAAGTTGGCTGCATTTACTGTGTCTTGTGATCGAAATAATCAAATATGTTCAGTGATGTTGAGGTTCAGACTCTATGGTGGTCAGTCTATTGTTCTGAGAACACCAGCAGGATTCTTTGCTAGGCTACACATCCTTTCAGACCCATAGCACTGAGTTGTCTTCTTACATTGGAAAGATGGACATGAAGACTTGTGGATCTGAAGCAAAAGTGGAGCTTGATTTTCTCCTCTCTTTCGAAGATGGAAGCTTTAAAAGTGCTGTTCATGTGATGGGGTGGTTTTGGTGGTCAACTAGGTCTTGCATGGCTGTTAGGACTACTCTTTTCTCTATAGCTTTTTATAATTTGTTGAATTAAGTAATTAATGTTAATGCACTTATATTTAATTCTAAATCTTTTGGTCAGGTTGTCATGAAGTGTTCACTTTATGTAAAGGTTGGCTGGTTTTTAGAAATGGTTGGCACATTGTTTTTGGGGTTGGTTGGCACAGCCTGCTCAAGTGCAGAGCTATTGTCACAACAGCAGGACAGCACTATATTACTGTATGTATTACTATATTACTGTTTGTTACATTTTACATTACATATTACATTTGACTTAATTTTTTACTAAAATCTGGAAACTCACTGATTTTCCTAGGACTTTCATCTTCCTAATACAAATGAATTCTCTTGTATCTAATCTCCACAGAAATATTTTCTGATAAATTAATAAGTTATACTTATTGACAGAAGCATAAATAAATGAAGAGTGGTCCCAAACATTTGCCCAGCATCATACATTTGTGTACAAATTGCACAGTTAATGAGTTAAAGCACTTAGATTCTGGATCATGTCTATTGGTCAGTTTGTCATGAAATGTTCATATTATGTAAAACTCAACAGTGTAAAAATACTAACTGAACAAATCTGGCAATGACAAGAGTACATGTTAAATTAATATTGAAACAGGTGCATCCTATATGTGTATAATTGAAATAGTGGACCACAGGCTGGACTAGTATACGTACACATTAAAAAAATGATGGTTCTTCAAGGGTTTCTCAATAAAGAAAATGGTTCTATACAGAACCACCAACACTCAAACTACCACTTACACGATTGAAGGGCGCTTTCATACTTTACAGAATATGCTGTAGATGGTTCTATATAGAACCTTTTTTTAAAGATTCTATATAGCACCAGAAGTGTTCATCTGTTGTAACATTATAACAATAAAAGAACCCTTTTCAAAAGGTGCTATATAGAACCATCAACAACACAGTCTCCTTTAATCAGAGGAACCCTTTGATAGTGCAAAGAACCCTTTAATCAGGCAAAGGGTTCTTTGAGTTTTCATGGTTCTATATAGAACTATTGTTTTTGCTAAAGGATCTTTGAAGGACCATCATTTTTAAGTATGCTGTGTACTGCCATTTAGTCCAAGACGTTTAGGGTACCATGACACACATGTTCTCTCTCTCTCTCTCTCTCTCTCTCTCTCTCTCTCTCTCTCTCTCTCTCTCTCTCTCTCTCACGCACACATACACATGTACGCATGACCTTACTCTCTGCCTCATACATGCGAACATCAGAGCGGCTGTGCGGATGTCCATTCCCTCCCATAATAACGTTATTAACTCCTGCTGAATGGGGCTGTGGATGGAAAGCCCAGCACTGGCCACCACTTTCCTGCAGCCTCTCTAACAATGCCTCCTCGTGGCTGCGCAGGGCCCGGCCTGACCTGGCCATTGTCCCGCACAAAGCGCCCTGAAGAGCGGCGCCTCCTCTTGCATTTGCATTTTAATCACCTTGGTGCAGCAGCACCGCCGCTACGCTAATCGCGAAGCTAACGTCAGGCTAACGCTGCTGTGCTGCACTAGCGTTTATCCCGCAGAGGACGTTCGACTAGTGGACACGAAAAAAAATAAAAATAGCGGTAGAGCAGCAGATGCGAGCAGGAGGATGACCTAGACGAGAAGACGAAGGCGTAGGGTTCTGTCGCTCATACATGACGCCTGACAACATATCAACTTTTTAAACGTGTTTAAAGGGACTGGGATGAAGCAGAAGACTGCGCAGCGCACTGATTTTCCAGTATCCGAACCCCGTGTTTTCATATAGGATTTGAAATCCACGGATAAATTATGCACGAGGTCGTGCTTTGCTGTGGGTGGGGTTGGTTGGCACATGGGTTCTGGGGTTGGTTGGCACGTGTTTCTGCCTGCTCAATTGTAGGACTGACGTCACAAACGTGTATTTTTTTTTTCATGTTATTGATCACGTACCAAATATACCACTGTTTACATTACATTTGCAATGAAATTTCTAACAAGTTGTTTTATTTCTCTCAGCTTCTGGCCGTTCGATAAGGGAGCCCGTCTTAAGACGTAAAGGGAAAATGTAACGTAACCTTTAGCATAAAACTTTTTCTGTATCATGTATGAATTTTTATGTGGGAAATTGAAACAGATTTTTATTTGGTCAAATTTATTTGATTTCCTTTCAGTCATGCTTTTAAAGAAGTAAATAAGTCGATGTTTAATTCAATTAACAGAACAGAAAAATCATTAAAATGGGTATATATATATATATATATATATATATATATATATATATATATATATATATATATTTACCTTTTAATACTGTTCAATACAAGCTAACCATAAAATAAACGAAAATAGACGAAACGTTCCTAATAATTAATGAATTAAAAATGTTACTTGGTTATTTGTTGATTGATTGATTGATTGATTGATTGATTGATTGATCTATGTGGTTTAAATTAAAAGCTCCATTGCTTCTATTTGTTGCTTTACTCTGCGAAACCATAGCCTTTTATTGGTCCTTTTAATGGCTGTACCAATCATCCTCGCACAAGGGGTGACTGTGTGGTTGTACCCTGTATGAATTAATCATCAAAGCTCTAATTTACGGAAAATGTTCTGATATTGAAAGAGTCTGTATTCCGGATAAGATGCTCAGATTTCCTTTGCTGCTATCATGCCTGAGATACATGGCGGAGGCTGAAAACTGCGTCAACCGACTCTGCCTTGCCCCGAGTTTGACTCTGTGCTGCAGGTCGGTGACATTTGTTTATCTCTCTCTGACGTTTGTATTGTTAAAGAACCACTTTCGCTATTTTTCTTTGGGCCCTCTTAGAACATTTGTGTGATTTTCTGTACGAAAATGGTCATAATTCATTTTTTATGTCCAATTTACAACCTCGGTTCATCCCTCAGAATTAAACAGGCTGTTTTGGTTACCTTAAATGCTGACGTCAGATGAATGAGCTCTGTTCTGATTGGCTGTCCTGCACTGCGCAGCATTCAGAAAGCACTCAAGAGCTGAAACACTCCTTATAACTTTAGTGTGAAAGCTAAACTAAACTCTTGTACTAGAAGTACATAAGTGAGTTGGTGACATCACAGAAACAATGATTTCAAAGCGGGCTGTTTTTGCAGCGTACTTTCCAAAAATTGGAAACGTTTCCAAACTTGGTAAATGTTTACATAACGAGTAAAGAATATAATGAATTTATAACTTCGGGCCGGTCCTGATGCAGAACATCAGAACGCGCCACTAAACGATGCCTCGGGTCTTTTAGAACGCTATAAGGCAGCGATAGAAACCACCTTTGGGAAAATGATGCGCATATAAAGCCTATTTCTCAGCAATGCTGCTCTGCGAGGCACAATCAGATGCTAAAGGCATGTATAATAACCAAGCATGAAGTAGATTCTGCTCCAATATCTTGACTTTTAAAAGCAGTCTACCTGTTTCACGGTCCTGGAGTTCCGATCAGAATAACGTGTAATTAGCGGTGGGCTGTGGCCCCGGGGAGCTCGGCGATGTGGGGAGAGGGGAGAGGAGTCAGAGAGATTTCTGATTACCTGACAAGTTGGGGCCAGAAAGGCTACACTTAGCCCATTAAAGATTTTCCAGTGTGACATTTGAGAGCAGCCGCCGCGCCGCTCGCCACCTCGCCATTTCCCTGTTCGCTGGGCATCAATTTAGAGAGAGAGAGAGAGAGAGAGAGAGAGAGAGAGAAAGGAAGAGAGAGTGAGAGAATGAGAGAGAGAGAGAGAGAGAGGAAAGGAGGGATGCAGGGAGGGAGAGGCCACCAGGCAGACACATCGGCACAAATGGATTTCATTCACCGAGGTGAACTGTACTTGGCTGATAAATGCACTTCCTTGAATGTCAGCAAATGTCACTTGTGAAGCCATTTACTGTTGCTTTAATAGCTTCCCCAAACTTACAAAGAATGAAGAAATGAAAATAGAAAGAACAGAGCAGAGAGAGAGCGCGCGGGTGTGAGAGCAGGAGGAGGGATAGAGAGAGAGAAGGAAAGAAAGGAGGAACAGAGGGAGAGAGGAAGAGAGAGAGGGATGGGTTGGGCCATTGTCACTTCCACATGATTAAGCAATGAGCCATTTGAGAAGCCTCACAGCAGAAAGTGGTTAAACTAGCTGGGTGATGCCGCCCAGAGTAAAAGGTAAATGTGCTTTATTTGAACCAGGGTGAGGAGTGTGGTGCTGTATACAGGCATTTGTCCCAACCACCTGTTTTCTCTAATGAACTCTGCTCCATAACAAAGAAAGGAGCTGTTCAGGGTGCTTGTAAGACTTTGAAAACGTTTTAATGTTTAGAGATTGAGGAAAACGCCAAATAAACATCGGTGGTAAAGAAAGAGAACAACATCGTGCTGTGTTTAGGTCTTAAACACAGCACTGCCAAATTTGAAAACTGTTTTCTAAAATTATCCCAAAAAGGTACTAAACTGTCATTGGGGTAATACCTTTAAAGGTATGAACCTTTATTTAAATAAGAAATTTGTACTATAGCCTGTTAAGCTGTATTAACTCCTCACGCCTTGCCTTGACTCTACAGACCTTTTATAGCTTTTCTATTATTTTTCTCTGTTAAAACATTAGGCTACAAAAAGGTACAAATATGCACCATCACACAGAAATAAAAACATATTTAAGGTACACAGTTGGACATTAGGACCAGTCTGGTACCTTTGAGGGCACATTGCCATTGTTTGTACCTCGATGAGCCTGTACGGTACCTTTTTTGACAGCATACATTGTTAGAAATAAGTTCTGTGCAGGTACATTTTTTGTTCAACAAGGTATAAATGTTCCAGTTTTTCCAGAGCTTACTTCCAAAAAAGTAAATATGCGTACCTTTTCGTTTTAAAACAATAACAATAAAATAAAGAGCCTGGAGGCGAGATGGGGTCAGTACAACTTAAATATAATTTCAGTGGATTATGGTACGGTTATGTGTTCCCTGACCAAAAATACTAAGCTCCCAAGCCCTAGCCCAGTGACAAGAGGGGTACTGCCCCAGTGACATCCTACTAATCCTTTTTTCTGAGAGTATAGGGCCAGTTTTCCAGATGTGGGTTAAATCTAGTCTTGGACTTTTTAATTTCTGATAATGATTCAGCACTGATACTGCAGTTTAGTCCAATATTAGGCTTAATTTGTTTCTGGAAAACCAGCCCATAGTGTTTAAACACGGGTGCTTATTTGATGTTACAGTCAAACATTGGGTTTTAACTCAACTAAACGTGCTACAAAAGGTGTTTAAAATGTAAATGTTTTAACAGATTTGCAGCATAATTAATAACATTGGACTAGCTATGGCTTCTAGTAAGTACCCACACAGTAGAAGTATACCATACCTGTAGTAGTGAATATTCTTAATGCTTCCATCAAGGACCAAATTAGTTTAGAAAGTCTAGTAATGCAACCTTTAAGAGCTCTTAAGGGCTCCACCCCCAGTTCATATTCATAATATGCAAATACTGATGACCTGCAGCTCTGATATTTAAGTGATTATGTAACCAAATTATCTAATTTAATTCTCCGTATGTTATGAGCGCTCTCAGTTAGAAAGGTATGGAACTACCACTGGGGCAGTACCCCTCTTGTCATCTCAGTACCTTTAGTTAGGGAACATAATTGTACCATAATCCATTCAAATCTTATTTTTTTGACGAGGAGTATTGACTCCACACACCCTGTCTCGTCTCCAGGCTTTTCATTTTATTGCTCTGTTTTAAAACATTAGGCTATGAAGAGGTACAAATATATACTTTTCACCTGGGAAGAAACTTATTTAAGGACCCTACACTTTTAGAAATAAATGTACTTTGCAGGTACACTTTCCATTGATCAAGGTACAAACAATGTGAATGTACCCTCAAAGGTGGTTTAAAGATCCAACTGTGTACCTTATGTAAGTTTCTCCCAGTGGAAAAGTACATTTACACACATTTTCATAATGTAATGTTTTAAAACAGAACAGTAAATTTAAAAGCCTGGAGAAGAAACGGGGTGTGTGGTGTCAATACAATTTAGAAAATATAATTTCAGTGGATTATGGTACAGTTATGTTCCCTGACTAAAAGTACTGAGATGTACCTTTGAGGTTGCCACCCCAGTGAGAGTTTCATGACTTTTTTTTAAAGAGTCTAAAGCCACTGTTGTACCTCTGAGGGCACATTTACACTGTTTGAATGATTGAACAGTCCTTGATGAACAAAAAATGTACACGCACAGAACATTTACTGTTAACAGTGCACACGTTTTGAGCCCATAGTCCAATGCCTTTCTTAATTTTGCCCTTCTTAAGTTTGCCTAACAAAATGACTTACTTGTTGTACACATATTGTAGTTGAGTTTTTAGCTTGATTATTTTTGCCTTCTATTTCGTTCAACCTGTTCTCCACTTTCACTGGCATTGTTCTTCATATAAATACTGTTTAATATTAAGAGATATTTAGTGTTAAAAGGTGAAAAGCAAACAAATTCCTAATAAATAAATAAAACCACACACCTGGTCTTAATCTCTTGTGAATGCTTGCATTCACATCAACACTCTCATGTATTAAAAAACCTTTAATTATTTATAAACAAGAATATCATTGCACCAAGAGTGATTTCATTCAAGCAGTGAACATAAAACACAAAATGTGATATTTGTTCCCTGTGCAGTAAGGTGTATTTACATTGTACAGTATTATTTTAACCTTTTCATTCTGTGGATGATAAAGTGTGGTCATGCGTTGGCATGATTCAGAAGGATGTCATGCTAAAATAAAAAAAATCTGTACATTGTGTGCAATGACCAGCTAAAATGGCTCTACTTAAATGCATTTGACCTGTGTACAGCTCCTTATGATGGTTTAATGCCTGCAGTTGTAACCTGGGCAACCCCACTTCAGCCCAGTCCATAAAGACGGCCCACACGCCTGTGATAATCCCCATTTCCAGTAGTTGCTACGGTTACAAATTACCTTTGGTCCTCCTAACCGGTTCCTCTATGACATCCTACTAATCCTTTTTACTGAATTTGTTTTTCATTTAGGATTAATGCTGCAGATACCGGATTATATGCCACTACATTTTCCCTCTCTACATGTTTGTTCTGAATTA
The DNA here is from genome assembly GCF_015220715.1 of Pygocentrus nattereri. Classification (NCBI taxonomy): domain Eukaryota; kingdom Metazoa; phylum Chordata; class Actinopteri; order Characiformes; family Serrasalmidae; genus Pygocentrus; species Pygocentrus nattereri. The sequence continues at coordinate 30,707,852 of NC_051215.1, read as the reverse complement.
TACAGATCACATTCCAACTGCCCCTCTAGTGAGGTAATGTCAGCTGTATTTACAGAGAAAGGAAAGAGTGTTAGAAAAATACGAAAGAGCTGTGAAACAGTGAAACATTAACACACTTGTTTTTGTAGGTGTCTTAGAGGAGACAGTGTAGTTCTGTTTGAGGTAACCTGCCCTGGAGGGTAAAATGCTCCTTTTTGTCCACTGTCTGAACAATTAGCAATTTCTCTTACTCATAGAGTGGTGAATAGAGCTGAGAATGGTCAACGTCATGGACAAAAGGGTCACTTCTCTCTTGTGTTACCTGTACATACATTAAGTTATTCACTCTCTGGAACTCATTCATAGATGAAGGTTGCAAATGTTATATGCGTGACTTTACTGATGTGACATTCCCTACAAATCATTAATTCCCAACAAATAAACAAATAGAAATGGTCCAGAATTGCACATTTTTACTGTCATCCCATATTTAATCTTAAAAATTGTTTGAAAAAAAAAGAAACAAGTGTATATATACTTACCCCATGGTACAGGCTGTAGAATTTGTGGCAATACAGTGTCAGCTTGAGCTCAATAATAACTAATAATATCATCATTGTTGTGTCAAAATGTGTAACTCTTTTTTCAACACTATTTGAATTTCCAGTTGCCTTGTGATCGTTCCCAACAGATGAGCCAGTAGAAATGGTCTAGACTTTTTATTGCCATACCATATTTTAATCTTAAAAACTTTTAAAAACAAGGAAAGAATTTTTAAAATATATAATATATACTTACCCCATGGTACTGCCTGTAGAATTTGTGGAATTCATACAGTGTCATGTTTACAGAAATTAGATGTTAGAAACTAGAGGGAAAATTTTAAGCCAGCGAATCATTGGCTGTAGAACAGAAGCTTGTTAATAGGACAATTTTGCTGACATGAAGTTTTTCTAAGAATTTATATTTAAGAACAAATTTTTGAGGATGGTCTGTAAATTTATAAACAGTTGGCAAACCTGATGTATATGCTGTGGGGTGGAGGGACAGGGCCAGAGATGGGAAGGGTGGGAATAGACAGCAAATCCACAGCCAAACAACTCACTGAAATGGTAAAGAACAATGACACTCGGAGGCTCCATTCTTCTCTGTGTCCGACTGGTGAGGTCACTGCTACAATGCAAAGATATCATCTGTAGCTTGGACAACAACAGACTTCAGCGGGAAAAGGGCTCACCTCCTGCTCTGCTGACCAGTTCATGTGTGTATGTGTGTGTATGTATGATGGCGGGGCAGGGGAAGGGGGGCTGGTTTGAGAACAAGTATGTGGGAAAGCTTTGCAGGTGTGAACTGACACCACACTGCACTGTTTGTCTGGAAAAAAACTCTGCAAATGAAAACTGAGCCACACAGGCAATTTGTTGTCATGCAAATCAAATGCCTTTCAGACTTCAGGCAAGGCGAGTTTGACAGAGCTGGTTTCTGGGCTGGGGAACGTGGAGGAGTTCTAAAATTACATAAAGCTAATTGCTAACATGTGAGAATATGCTATGCAATCTGCAACAGAAACAGAAAATGTAGTCTATTATAGTGTAGATTTACATGTTTGTAATGATTACAGTAGCAATACAGGATCAGTTTGAGCTCAGTAATAACAAAAAACATCATCGTTTGTTGTGTCAAAATGTGTACCTCCATATTTCTGACTGCAATATTCAATTGCCAGCTGGCTTCTGGTCATTCCTGACAAATGAACCAACAGAAATGGTCCAGAATACTTAGCACGTACTTTTATATAAATCTGCATTAATATCAAGAACATTTTAACCTTTTTGGAGAGTTTAGTTATGACAGAGACAATATGCTATCATTGTTTATTTAAAATAAAATGCCACGTTACTGTAGGAACAAAACTTCATATTATTCTTTATTTTTTTTATTTTAAATAACACTAGTGTCATACTAAATATCATAATGAATGGGACAGAAATGCTCCAAAATTACTTGGAAAAAAGTCTTATAATGACTTACATTAAGACTAAAGAATGATAAAATAAATACCATTAAGGAGATACAAGATTTTGTTCCAACAGCGAAAAACAAAATAAAAAGTATACAAGGTAATTTTGTGTTTGATGCATTTTGTGCTTAACAGATGATTGACAGATCAAAATATCTTTACCGTGGCATAATATAACATGCATAACCTTGATATAATCTGTAATCTGGGTTATAAGTGATAATAGTGACGAGAGAGAGAGAAAGATAGAGAGGGGGGGGGGGGGGGGGGAGACAGAGAGAAAGAGAGAGAGAGAGAGAGAGAGAGCGCATTTTGATAACACTCGGCTTGTTTGTGATGCTCTGTAGTTAAACAGATGTAATGAGGCTAATGGAAGCAATATCAAGCCAGATGGATCCACACACACACACACACACACACACACACACACACACACACACACACACACACACACACACACACAAGAACTGTATATAGCCTAGAGTTGCATTCTCTTTTCTCTCTCTCTCTCTCTCTCTCTCTCTCTCTCTCTCTCAGTCTCTCTCTCTCTCTCTCTCTCTCTCTCTCTTTCTCTCTCTCTCTCTCTCTCTCTCTCTCTCTCTCTCTCTCTCTCTCTCTCTCTCTCTCTCTCTCTCTCTCTCTCTCTTTCTCTCTCTCTCTCTCTCTCTCTCTCTGTCTCTACTCTCTCTCTCTCTCTCTTTCTCTCTCTCTCTCTCTCTCTCTCTTTCTCTCTCTCTCTCTCTCCCTCTCTCTCCTGGCAGCTCAGTCATCCGATTAGCGACAGGCTGACAAACAGTGTTATTGTTCCAACGGGTCAAATACTGCAAATACTGCAAGCTCTCCAGCAATACCCAACCCAGCAGTCAAAGAGAACTCTAATAAAACTCTAATAACTCAGTGCAGCTTAAACAACATGTTTTATTGATAGATAAACAGGACATACATGCAACAAATGATTATATCACACATTGAACAAATCACTTTCTAAAACTGTATAATTTCTTTTTGGCACGTTATGTGGCGTAGTGGTGAGTAAAATGATCTTGAGTTGAAAAGCGATGCACTGAGTTTACAGAGTTTAAATATGTACATCATCACCACATAATAAAATACAGTCCATTAACACAGCAATGACCAACAGTCAATAAACTGAAAGACAGTTGCAGTTCAAATTACTGAAATCACTGTTTTCAATAACATTAAACCAATTTTGCCACAGGTACATGTATAAAATGATTCTACTGCCATCGTTTCTGCTCATTTTAGATCAGAGCCACAGATTTCATAATAACAGAACTGTAAAACTTGATTCAGTGTAAATAAATAATTCAGTTGCCTAAAACTATGGAGTTGTCATCATTCAAACTAAACTTCACATAATACATTAACAAAGTGTAAAACACAGATTAACATTCTGTTAACTTACTATTAGAAGCTCAATGGATGGAAGAAGCAAACAGGTTACTCACTTTTTGTGTTAAAACATCCGATCATTTCTACAGTGAAAGCTGTATAACATTGAGAATAAGGTTAACATTCAAAATACATTATATTTGAAAAGTATTCCTGAGGCATAAAATATATCAAGAAATGCTTCAGCAATTATATCTTACGATGTATTCTAATATATTCTGTCTTATTTCAGTCTTTTTGTTGAACAAAATTATAATTGTTTCGTTGAAGAATTATAACAATGAAGTTAATCCAAACTTTTAAATGGTGGTGTATATTTTATTCATGTGGAAATGATACAATTTCAGTCAAGTAAATGTAGTGCATCACTTTTTTCAGTGCCAATTCTGTTTTCATAGCCGTGTTGTATTCAGATATTTGCAAAACACAAAAATTCTATGTGTTACAGATCTGTGCTTTACTACCAGCGGGTCAATCTAACAAAGAATGATGTGACTCTTCTCGCCATATGAAAGCAGATGCCTTGAAAATATAGACAGGATACATATTCTGAGTTATGAGTCCAAAAATAACCAAAGCAAAAAGGAATTGACTGGAGTTCGAGGACAGGCCTCGCACGCTTTCACAAAGAAAGAGCAGACCCAAACCTTGCAGCCTATGACGTTGTGATATTATTTGGCGTTCCTGTTTGGGCCAAAGTCATAAACCTAGAAAAATAAACAGGGTTGCGAGATGGTACGCACTCAATACATCCTCTTTTAGGAAGGAAGGGGGATTTAAAGGGAGAGAGCAAACAAAGGTATCAACCGCCTCCTTAACCTCACCATGAACCTTAAACCTACAGGACACCGTGACAGGACAAGCTCCCAATAACTTCCCATTACCTCTGTTTGACTTGGCGCCACAAATACACCCTGCAAAAGCAATGATAACCAAATGCAGTGAGATGTGGTAGAACAGACTGGAGATCATTCATAAGTGACTGCAGTGTTGAATTTGGGACACTGCTCCTTTCTTTCTATATGGACTTCTCACGAACATTGTGCACCGAATTCATTGGACTTTGATATGAATAACATATGTTAAACCAACACAACGGTCAAGATTGTTCAGTTTGGTAACCTTTGATCTTAACTGTGTTAAAGATATGTTTTATTTATGTGGAAATGATGCACATTTAAAAGAAGCACATCACTTTTCTCAGGTGTCAGTTCAATACTGCATGTGTTAATTCCTCACTTTGCATCATCAGGCATCATCATTCATATTTTTTCCATTAAAAAATTGGACGGTTGTCCATTTTGTCCAAATTTGTCCACTGGAACAGACTAAAAATCATATTACGCTGATTTATAATTGCTTTGGGTTATGAAAAAGCAGAACAGGGGTGAACTTTATGTGCTAGTTTTGCAGTAAGCAGTATGACTGACTTGTGTAATTTTGAACATCCACCGATCCGTCCAGGCGCATTACAGGTCATAAATCAATGATGAAGTTGACTTGGAGAGAAAACGGAGAGAAAGATTAGATGAAGAGGAGAGATAGTGAAATAGTGAAACAGGGGTAGGGAGGGGGCGGAGGGGAGATGGGGGATGGGGAATGGGGGGGGGGGGGGGGCACAGGTTACAGCTGCCAGTCATGAATCTTTCATTTGGTGATGGAGGACCAGGCTCACTCACTCACACATAAACATTTGCGAGACGTTTTGACATCTGCTCGAGTGCTTGCTCATAATCTGGTTAACTGTGGATACATGAAACATGCATGAGCTTTAATTTGGGAAAGCAAGTGGTGGAGCCATTGAAAGTGATTTGGAGGTCTAATAAGTGTTCCGGTGATCCTTCTTATACATTATTTGATAAGAGGTTTCATTGAGTGAGATGTATCAGGAAGGGTCAAGCCCAGTGTGGGGAACGATTATCAGAGGAACCTGGGTTTACTGGGTAAACAAACATACAAATAAACAAACAAACAAATAAATGGGTGATTAAATAAATAGACCTATAGATGTATAAATAGAGAGAAAATGGTATGATAGGTAATGAAAAGTAATTGGTAAATTGATCAAATATTTAATGCCTTTAATGAAATACGTTCATTATTTATACAGGACCTCAAAGCACCAAGTTACTAGTGATCTTTTTTAGTATTTGTCAGGCCATGGCGACTTATAGAATTATAATTATAGAATTTATAATAATATAGTTAGAATTATATACACGATGGTGTCATTTTGTCATTCTCCGTTTTTCCTCTACAGACATTTACAGAGTGTGTTCTCGTTACATTTTAGAGAACTTTTTTTTGATGAGCGATTTTAATTCCTCAGCTCGTTATTAAAATATGTAAATAAATATCGCGTATGCAGAAGACTGGGTCCATTCTGTTTGCGGTCACTTCTTGCGGCTTTCGTGAGCCAGAAAGCAAAACTTTGGAGAAACAGCCTTTGTTACCTGCTTCCTGCCTCTAATCCACTGTTGAAAAAAAAAGTGTGAGCTCAAATGACATTTTACATTCGGCACTACTAGAAATTCTAATATTAAAGTTTTTTTTGCTATTTCAGAGTTTTGGAAATTTTCAGCTGCATAAATGAACGAGTGCAACGCAACCTTAGTAAACAGTTTAGCTTAAAAACGGATTACCAGACAGAACAGAAAGGCTAATAAAAAAGTCTGAAAATAGTCTCTACTTTTCTTTTTCCTTTTTTATACATTCGTCTCTTCTTAACGGCTATAAGTAAGCTGCTCGGTGAATAGGTGCTAATGTTAGGAGTGGCTAAGACTTAGCGATAAAGTGACTTTAACATCAGTAATCGCCGAGCGCAAAGTTATGTCCAGTGAATTGGCCTTTTAGCTGAAGAGTCCAAGTTCCCAGACTCAATAAATATGGCTTTACACCGCGCCTCACTATAATTAACTGTGGACTATCCGAGCGGGACAGAAATTAGGCTGTTAAATTGCCCTTCTATTGAAATCTAAGATCAAAATCAGGCGACTTGAATTATATTCCATTTCCCTGAGTTTAGTCTCCCGCCGAGCTGTGCGGCAGGTCTAGCGGGCCTCGCTCTGCTCTGTTATTCCCTCCAGCACCTGCATGCAGCTGTTGTACCTGTCAGCGCGGTGCAGCGCACTGAGCTCCTGCAGCTCTCCAGACACTCGGTATTGATCCCTCTGGTCGAGCTCTGCCTCGGACAGAGATCCTATTCGACAGAAGTTGCTCACCCGGACATAACAAGTTCAGCGGACGCTGCCTTTCCAGTCCTTTATTGTGTAAGCGGTAACAATAGGGAATAACTTAGACGGAGTGGATGGATCATTTGAATGAGGCTTCGACTGGAAACTTGCTAGAGCAGTAAGTTATATTTTGGTTTTATCAGATGGAGGTTTACACTTGACCAGCTGGTAAATCGCATAGGCCTGATGGGTCTAAAGGCCTAATATAAAGCCTTTCCTGCGGTTTCGGTGTCAATCATGTATTTACAGAAAAAGTGAATATAAGTTATAAGGAAGTGTGAAGAGCCATGAATGTTTGGCTGATTTTGAGTCCCGTTCTATTCAGCACTTGCACAAATGAAGCAATACAAAAACCTAATACTAAAATATTAATATTAATATTAATTATCAATATTAATAATATAATGAGAAGAGGAAGAAACTAATAAAATCTATTACAGACATGAAACCTTTCCTATTGGTTAAATATCAGTCATTATATGTATATGTATATGTATATGTTTATATGTTTATATATATATATATATATATATATATATATATATATATACATACATACATACATATAAGTGAATATATGGCATCTGTCTATGTAAATGTCTATACACACACACACAGACACACACACATATATATATATATATATATATATATATATATATATATATATATATATATATATATAGAGAGAGAGAGAGAGAGAGAGAGAGAGAGAGAGAGAGAGAGAGAGAGAGAGAGAGAGACAACATCATAGACATACTATATACTCTTCCTTTGAACTGGTTAATCATTCATTAATAAAAAGTGAGCATGACCACTTATTTTGCCTTGATTTAATAACGTAGAGAGGACCGCCGGTTCCAGGTTTTTTCATTGGAGTTTTAGCATTATTCTCAAGCTACATATTTCGTGTGAAACAGCCTAACTATAAATACTGTACATGTTGGGAGACACAGAGCTCTGCCATTCCCAGCCCCACATCCCCATCTTTTGTTCAGCTACTTGTTATGTGCCTGTTTTCAGATCTTTGTTTTTCTGGGTTGAAACAAAGAAACTCTGACTCTAAAATCTGGACTCATTTTAAAGCCCCCTCAGCCCACCCAGTCTCCTTAAGAGAGCAAAGACCAAGCGCTGTAATCCCGTGTCGTACTGGAGTAATAATCACTGTCATACTCCATAACTGACTGTCCGTGTGGAGCTGCAGTGGCAGGGCCAGTCCGATTTTAATGTGCTGCTCCTGCACAATTTTTCGGTCACTTGACTCCTTGTTAACTGAAGGGCGAGAGAGAAGGCTAATGTCACGCGCAGACAGAGCGTCCACGGCGCTGCTGCTGAACGCAGAGACAGGTATTCAGAGCCAAATGAAGGTAGGACTTTGGAAAGGCGCTAACAGAGATGATGTGTCACTGAGAGGTCCTCATATACAAGTTTATCTTTTTTATTCATTATATTTTTAATCAACTCTATTAGGAGCGTAATGTGGAAATAGTAGCTCGGAAAAAAGACCTACGCATCAGGCCTCCTACACCAACTGATATCAACTGATGTCGGAAGTATTCCACGTCCATTCGCCGATAGCAGAACACGTGAGCGCCAGCAACAATAAACTAATTAGGCTGAAAACAGCCAGCTGCCTACGGGACGAGCTTCAGCTTCCCAAAACAGCCCAAAAATAGCATGATGATGATGATGATTATTATTATTACTATTAATATGATTATTATTATTATTATTATTATTACTATTATTATTAGCTGAGTTACTAAAATCCTAATTACTCTTTTTTCCCGTTTGGAGTGTCATGTGTTAGGCTGGAGGCCACGAGCAGCGCATCCACTCCATTATTTCTGCTCTACGCGCGCGACCCAAACACCTGGAAGAGTGATCATCACCACCTCCAGCGGCTGGCCACTGCTGCCTGCCCTGCAACTACACTCAGCTCTCAGCTTTACTCACCACGCTGTGAGAGTCTGCGCTGATCAGGAATTGCTCATTAGAACCTGAGATTAAGCTGGAACACATGTATTAAATCCAGTTTGCCAGCAGGCCAGAATTTCTCTAGCTTCCTGTCTGACAGAGAAAGATGTTTAAAGAATACAACAGCACACACTTCTGCATGACGTCAGGTATCACAAACACGACTGAAGCTCTCTGTTGATACTGAAAAGGTCCTGCCTTGAATCAAATGTGTGCACCGGCTGAACGCGCACAAAATACAGCGCAGTTCTATGAAAGTAAATACGATGAAAGCACATCAGCTGAGTTGGTGAGATCTACTTCATTCATGCAAACATTTTACGCGTTTGAATCCGAGTCCATTCAAAGCAGCGCGTTCTCAGTGCGCGGCACCGTGTAATGTAATACAAAAATCAATAAGAATGAGTGAAATAAGTGGTTCAAAACCCACAAAGTAAAATAAACTTTAAAACATGAAAATACAAATGATTAAACACTTAAACGTCCTTCCACCGATTTGTTAGGGGAGTTATAAGTGTAAAATAGCCGCATGCTAACAAATTCAACGCAACATTCAGCTGTCCTCGTGACAGCGAAAGGGATTCACTTTGTTCATTTCATATCAGTAAATAGGAAAGAAAAACAAGCGCACACTCGAAAAATCACCCTTTTTCTGCTCCTGTTTTCACACAGTTTTAGTTAAAAGTAACAAAAGTGCGTTGTCACTACTCGCCTATGTTTTGAGAGTGTGTGGAAGTAATTAAGAAGTCTATAATGAATGAATAAATAAATAAATAAACAAACAAACAAACAAACAAATAAATAAATTAACTTTGTTAAATGAACGCCTGTGTCCATGCTGAGCTCGACATCAGTGGCTGAGTGAATTCAGCATTGGGGAATTTGCTGTTATTGGACTGAGAAATAAGGACACGAGGTACGTCAAGGCTGATCTGGGTGGCATGTCGTCGCTAGACGAAGCGAATAATTCCGCACAAACACTTTACCTCCTCTCCTCTTTAAAGGTGCGAATCAGCGCAACAACACTACAGAAGTGCGCTCCGCCGAGTTACCCGGACTGCAGCGGTTTAAAAGCAGAGATTACTAAGTGATTTTTAAACTGGGGGTGGGGGTGGGGGTGGGGGTGGGGGTGGGGGGGCGATTATAAACGATAAAGCATCGAAGACAGATTTGTTTTCCGGGAAATCAGAGGGCCGACTTTGGGTCTTCTTCTGGGGTAGAGCACCACACCCAGTTTAATTAGCAAAGCGATAAAAGTCCTTACTGTGGCTAAACGTGTGGCTGACCTGTCACATAATCTGCAGGCGCGCCATCCGCGCGTGCTCGCCCATCTGTTTTTATTCACTTAGAGCTCAGGGAGTAAAATGCACAGACACACACACACACACGGGTCTTGTCTAAGTAAAGGCCTGAGACGTCGAAAGAGAGAGAGAGAGAGAGAGAGAGAGAGAGAGAGAGAGAGAGAAAGAGAAAGAGAGGGCCTGCATTTCCGGCACCCGCGTCCATTCAGCAGAAGCTCCACCAGCGCGTTCATTAGGAGGAGCGAGTTGACACAAGGTAAAGACGAGGCGGAGGCGCCGTTGTGTGGGCGCGCGGAGAGCCCTCATTAAATGTCGCTAACGGGCCGTGCACATGCCCTGATTGGACAGCTCCCGCGGGATGCCCACTTAATGAGACCACACAAAAAAAGAGAGACAAAACCTTCAGGGTCCAATACGGTGCGCTTTACCAAAATGGCTAAAACGTTTGTCATCGACAAGAGCGGAAGTTCGGAAACGGGCCGAGAGCGATAAGGCACGTGAAACCGTTACGTTTCAGCAGACAAAATTACTATGGAAGCAGATACCTGATCACGTGACTGTCGTCATATTGAAATTGCGCAATGTTAGTCTCACTGAGAGTGAAAGATGCACATTTGCAGTGCAGTGTTTACAGTTCGCTTCTGCACAGCAAACATGCCTGAATTATTAAAATAGTCAACTACCGAGAGTGATGCCAGTGAGGTTTAAACATTGGAGATGAACGCGCTCTGTGGAAAGGGAGGTCAAAATAAAGGCTTCTTAATTCTAATTAGGATGTAATTGAGATCCACTTTTTGCGCGCGCCTGATATATTTCATGAAAGGATTTTTGCCAGCTGACTTCGGTCGGCGCAGGTGCCTCGGCAGAGGGTCAAAAAATACTACAACTGCGCAAATTTGCGCTCGTGCAAGAATTCAAGGCCAAAGGAAGCGAGGCTGCGATCAGAGAGAAAGGGACATTTGCGCCCCATCCCGACCACCCAGCCGAGCTGCAGGCTGGATGGGGGAAATTTATGGAGAGGAGAGGAGCGGACAACCCCAGCCACACGCGCTCAGCTCGGGTTTGCTTTGAGCTCCGGCAGACTTCACTGACCAATTCCTCATAAACGGACATTATTCCCGTCGATCATATGCAAATTCTGTATGTCAGCAACTTACAGGCTGTGGAAGTGGTGTCCACTCTCGGTGCGCGGGACGGACCGAACTGCGTCCATCACGGGTCCGTTTAGAGAAACTTGCCGTACAGTGAACAAAAACTGCAGTGAGCAAACAGCAAGAGACGCTTAGCTGGAAGAAAAGACAAAAAGTACAAAAGTGTGGGTGGGGGGGCGAGAAAGAGAAAGAGAAAGAGAGAGAGAGGGAGAGAGGATGATAAAAAAGAAGAAAAGAAGAGAGGAAATGAAAACATGCAGAAAGTGAAATAAGTTTTACAGACCACGTGCGGCTCAGTTGGAGAGACGTGGAAATAAAGCTCTTCGCAGCGCCGATTGAAGTGATGGTGGTCCCACTGCCCACTGCGTCGTTCCCGCCCCAATCAGACAAAATCAAATGACCTATAACAACAAAACAAACCCACAAGTTTTAAAAGTAGAGATCTCCATTCTTCCACGTCTGCTCCACGCGCCGAAGAGCGAGCGCAAATCCCGCAGCTTTAAACGTGATGATAAAAGACTAGGCGAGTTTTGAATAGAGGGCTAAGCCAGATGTAGCCAACTTTCCTTACCTTTTTTTCCAGCCAGCCCGACTCGCCCGTCTCACACCGTGACGACACACGTGTTCGAGATGCTCAGCGAGAAGCGCAGAGAGAAGCGCGCGTGAGAGTAAGTTTTGAGCGCGCGGGTTCACTCCACCCCAAAAAAAAAAACATCCATGGCCAGGTTGAGCTTAAGGGATACATCTAGAGTAAATCGCGCTGGTATTGTGATGTGAGGCGGCGTGGAATTAAATAAACAGAGAGGGAGCTAATGGCTGGGCCGTATTGAGGGAGCTCGTCCCCCGCTGCTTATCGCAAAGACAGGAGCGGGGGAAGCTCGGGGATAAACAGACAATTAGCCCAGGTGAATAAACCCGTTTGGGAGGGAGAAGGTGTTAATTACACGCTCAACGTAAACAAAGGCCGTGTTAAATAAAGTGATTTAGCAGGGGCTTCTGCGCGCAGTCTCACTTCTTGACGATTTCCATGGGCAGTTTTCCAAATCATGTAAAAAAGTAAGGCAAAAAGACCAAGCGGACGCGTGAGGTGGTCGTGTTCAGCACCTGCAGGAGCGAAGCAAAAGCAGTGAGCGCGTGCATACACATATACATTAATCAATGGTCAGTGGTCAGCGGTCAGCATTTCATCTCGGCAATCCAGGCTTTTCCAATATAGTGGCACTTGGAATTGCTTCACTGGAAGTTTCGTTCTGAAGGGGAAAGCGAGCAGGTTTGGTGCACGAGAGGACAAGCTGAACCTCCACATCACATCTGTGGGAACCAAAGAACAAAACCCGATAAGAGCGGAGATCAAGTTGTCAGACTGCAAATGTCGTTAAAGCACAAACACGTACGCGTTGGGTTCTCTAATCCCGTCGCTGTGCAGCTCCCAAAAAAAAAAAAAAAAAAGCAGGATGTCGTGGAATGCAAAACTGAAAACGAAAAATAAAAGGCGTTTTGAATTCCTGCATGAGTCTTAGCAAAAGGCAGCTTAAGGTAATTATGTCAGCTTTAGCGCGGCAGATAAGCCGAAGTCTAAGATTCTGCGTCTCACCTCGCCTAATGCACACACTCCCACAATGCGACTATTGTTCATAATCGAGTGAACGCGTAAAAATCTTAACGCCGGTTAAATAGAATGCAGTTGAGAGGCCAGTGCAAGCCCTGAAACCCATACCAGCACCCAAGCCTCGTGACAGGTAGGGATGTGGTCCCAAGCATGCACCCCGCTTCCAAAAGAGTAGAGCGCAGGAACAGCTATGAGCACTGAAACAAAGTTACAGTAAGAGGAGGCGTCCATGGAGCCGCGTTTAATGAAGTACGTGCCCTTATTGGCCTTTAAAACGCTTCTAACCACACCAGGGTTTAGTGTTTGGCCTCTGAGTTTAAGCGCATCAGCGGAGGGATGCTGAGCCAGCAGCAGCAGCAGCAGCAGCAGCAGCAGCAGTCCACGCTGGATGTGCGCGGAAGACAGCCAAAGCCTGGTCAGGACAAATGTCAAAGTCTACTTTTTTGTGGACTTCACAGAGAGAGGAATCACCACGTTTAGCCTAAAGAAAAACGCACAGGGAGAAAAAACAGAAAAGCTCGTTAGAAAGCGCTGGACACACTCCTGACGAATGTATAGGTGTATGTATATATGCTCGTCTATGGAGAGTGTGAACCGCGTTGCAGACTCCGTTTCAAGCCCTTCATTTAAATGTGGATTCCGTCTCCATGGCTGTCACCCCGAGCCCCCACCCCTGCCTTCTCTTTACTACATATCTTCTTTAGCTTTAACGAGTCTCGTTAAGATCGCAATAATATTCCACCCACTAATTGCTCATTCCATTCAACAAATAGGCGAGCCTTGGCTTCGGCTTCGCGCGAGTCCGCGGAGGGAGGGTATAGCAGCGAGAAAGGGAGGGAGGGAGGGTAGGAGGGAGGATGGTGGTGAGATTGCAGTTCCCGATAACCCCCCGTGCGTGCAGCAGAAGTGGTGAAAGCCTCTACGTACTGGCTAATGATTGGCACGCTTGACAGTGATTGGCAGGGCTGCCATGACAACCCTACAACGACACCAAGGAGACCAATAGAAAAGCGAAACAAAATATTTCAATGCTACACTCACGGCGGATTTTAGGGGGAGATATTATGAGGCTTGGTGTCATTAGGCGATAGCTATTGAATCATTCAATCTGCACTTCGGCGTTCCTCTTTTTTTTTCTTCGATAATTTTCTTTCTCTCTCAGGTCATTTCCATGGTTTTCAGATCGCCTTTAGAGCTTTATCCCTCCCATTTCTTCCTGCCAAACTTCGCTGATCGCCCCCTGCTCCTGGCGAACAGCGCGCCCAGCGCCAGGTCTCCCGAAGACTTGTCCATGTTTCAGCTACCGACCCTCAACTTCTCCGCGGAGCAGGTGGCGAGCGTCTGCGAGACGCTGGAGGAGACCGGCGACATCGAGCGGCTCGGGCGCTTCCTCTGGTCGCTGCCCGTGGCGCCGGGCGCATGCGAGGCCATCAACAAGCACGAGTCCATCCTCCGCGCGCGGGCCGTGGTCGCCTTCCACACGGGCAACTTCCGCGACCTCTACCACATCCTGGAGAACCACAAGTTCACCAAGGAGTCGCACGGCAAGCTACAGGCGATGTGGCTCGAGGCGCACTACCAGGAGGCCGAGAAGCTGCGCGGGCGCCCGCTCGGGCCGGTCGACAAGTACCGCGTGCGGAAGAAGTTCCCGCTCCCTCGAACCATCTGGGACGGCGAGCAGAAGACGCATTGTTTCAAGGAGCGGACGCGCAGCCTCTTGCGGGAGTGGTACCTACAGGACCCGTACCCAAACCCCAGCAAGAAAAGGGAACTGGCGCAAGCCACTGGACTCACTCCTACACAAGTGGGGAATTGGTTTAAAAACCGGAGGCAAAGAGACAGAGCGGCGGCAGCGAAAAACAGGTGAGCCCTTCAGAGCTTTGGGGGCTTTTTTGGGGGGAGCGGGGGAGCTGAGAGATTAAAAGAAGACAAGCTGGAATTCCCAAATGGCCCAAGAGCGGTGTAAAAATGCCGGCGCTAACCTGGTCAGAATCGAGCAGGCTGGACTGAAAGGTGTGCAAACAGAAAAGCTAGAGCGAGGTCAGCTCGGAGACGTTTGGGGTTTGTTTGTTTGCTTGTATTCCGTCGATTATTATATCTAAAAAGTGACAGATGCTCAGAGAAAGGGATGCCATGATTGTTTTAAATTAGCAGCTTGTTCATTTCCCAGTCATTCAGCCTCGGACTGAAACATTTGATCAGCCTGGACGGCGAATGTCTGGTCGTGTTTACGTGCAGCTGATACACTATAAGCGATCTGCAGGCACAATTTATAGCCATATCTATTAACAACACCTATTCTGCGTGTCACCGTGTTTGTAGCTTTACGTTAACGTGGTCCAAAAAAAATTCTACAAAGCACCGAGACATTGTTGTAGCAATGCGATGCTAGCATTCATATTCATATCAGCCACTTTTAGGCTTTAAATATTATTAGACTTTTCATGTGTAAAACAGGTTCCGCCGTCAAATGCTGCAGAGTAGCACACTATTACACATTTCACTCCATCCTCAAGACTAGTACTAATGTAATAACGTGTTATTCAGTGGAGAAAAGTTTAGCTTCTCGTGCTTGCCTGATTTTCTCCCAAACTATTTTTTTTGCAATGGCAGTAACTGCAGATGTGGCTTCTAACAATTGTTAAGTCTTGAGGAATCCAGTTGATTCCAGCTCAGTCTTGCTCAAAGTGTGTGCGGCGTATTTTTCATGTGATAAAAACTGATTAAGCAGGGCGAAAAGAAAAGTAGCTCTACTTGCTTAAGAGCCATTAGCTGTTTTGCTAACAGAGCAAGTCAACAAAGCGCTCAAATCAAAGTGACAAAGTGAATCATTTCAGTTTACATTGAGGTCCGTGTCGTTTATGTGAGTATAGATTGTGGTATTGTGAAAAAAAATCAAAACAACAACAACACATAGCCATTGTGTGACGTCATTACAGGCTACAAACAGCTTAAACAGTTTGGTATTTTTTTGTTTACAAAGCTTGGCGGAGCAACTCTCGTAGCGATATGCTAAAGGTTTGCTAGTAGAACATGTTGGTGATGGACCAATGAGCGTTTTATGTCATTTCTGGTCAAGTGGGGATAACGCAGTCGGGCTACCGAGCACGGTTTACAGGGTAGGCCCGTTTCAGACACGAGCGTTTTGGGCGTCCAAGCCACTGTAACGTCAAGCTGGAGTCAACTTCGCGGTCAGAGCGCTAAAGCGACGCGCAGCTGTACTAATTCCAGTGATTCCAGTTCTCTAACTTTCTTTGTTTTTATCGTCCTCCAGGCTCCAGCACCAAGCAATAGGTCAGAACGGCATGCGCTCTCTGTCGGAGGCCGGCTGCACCCCCCACAGCTCGGCAGAGTCTCCATCCACCGCGGCCAGCCCCACCACCAGTGTGTCCAGCATGACGGAGCGCGTGGACACGGCCACGTCCATTCTCTCAGTAACGTCGAGTGACTCCGAGTGCGACGTATGATACGCAGAGAGAGAGAGAAAGAGAGATATTTTGCAGGGAATACGGACCTGAACAAACATTATAAAAATATCGGGGAAGATAAAAAAGGACCAACTGATAATTATTGAGAAAAAAAAGAAAAGAAAAAAAAGAAAAGCACGTCTTTTTTTCAAGCGCTTTCAATGGACCCCACGCCTTTCCCTACCCCCATCACATGCATGATATATCAATAGCTTTTTTTAATTTCTATTTTTTTTAATACGAAGGAAAAAAGCCCTTCTCTCGATGTTTTTGCCAGGACCACCGAGAAGAGGGAATTACCAGAATCCGGTGTCCATCGCCTCTTTTTTGTTTGATTTTATTTGTTTTGTTTATTTTTATTTTTATTTTTATTTTTATTTGTATTTTTGTCCGAGTGATGACGCGCAGCCAGGATGCAATCCTATTTTCCTTTTTATGTTCATCAGACAATCATTTGAGTCGTAAGCACCTTTTTTTACTACACTTCTGTCACTGCCTGTGTGGGGTACTGGTCAAAAAAAATGTGGAACTGAATCGTTATGACTGTATCAGATTTTTATTTTTATTTCGAGATTTTATATTGAATTATGTATATCTTAAATGATGCGATCATTCTCCCAGTCTGTAATATATGTGTAGAAATATGCCTGTATATAATATTGCTCTACGTCTCCATTGTCTTTTCTATCCCTGTTCACTTTTCTTGACTTGGTGTTCATAAACTATTTGTCAAAGCGTAACTATGAAGTGCTCTAGGCGTTTGGTTTCTCTGTTTTTTTTTTTTTATACCTTGGAAAAACTTTACGACCAGTCGAGGTTTATGCAAAAGAAAGGCAACTAAAAAAAGAAAAAGAAAGTAAACATTGGGATATGATCTACTGATCCAGCCAATTTCGTGTTTAGCTTCGAGCGCTTATTCTTCAATGTTACTTTCTTGCGTGTTTATGTTAATGTATACAATTTCTAAGCTAAAAAATACAGTATTTCATTTTGGTATAAAACTGCATCAAGTCTTTCATTTCGCCGGGTTGTGTTCAGGGCCTTAGTGCTGACATTCTGGCTCATTATTTGGAGCAGCACCTCTGACACACAGGCTGTATATCTTAACTTCTACACCAGTGGACGGAAGAGCTCGGAGATGTGCTGTGAAATAGTAACCGTGAAGCTCTTTTTTAAGACACGAAGCTCGCTCTCCTTTTGCCTGTAGTCACTAATGAATACAAAAATTAAGTAAACGCGCCATTAAATGGACTAATTATCAAGGACTCCTCCCTTGGCCCAATCTTCCATTGTGGCCATACTGAAAGGGCTTTTCATTCAAAAGCGAGAAGTAGTGCTGGGAGAAAAGCGTTCCCCGGGCCTTCCGCCCACAGACAGCTCAATTCACACAACAACTTTTCATATCGACCAGTAAGGACACTTGCAAAAAAGGGGGAAAAAGTGCTTAGTGGGATACAGTTAGCTTTCTCTGAAAAATAAAATAAACGGAGTTCAAATTAAGTAGCAACAAGAAAATGACAAAAACAATAAAAGATAAACGATGGTAATGATGTTAATAAACACGTCGCGATTCGCAGCAACACAAGACACAGTTAAGAGTTTTTGCCCAACTTTTAAAATTAGATCCAAACATTTCAACAATTATATTAGCTTGTCCACAATTATTGTATCTGTCTATGTGCGGAGAGTTTGGCTGTAGCAAATTAGTCCAACATAAACTGCCAGCCATTTTTCCTCCTCTTGCTTTTGTTTGTATTTTATTTTATTTTTTTCGTAAATTGTGTGTTCATCTTTTTGAGCCATGGCAACAGCGTCGTTTCTCGAATATTCCAAACGTTCAGTCATCAGTTAATGAAAAGAGGAGAATAGTTTGCTTTATTTATAATAAACGTGCATCTTCTCTCTGCGCGAGTGAAAGAGCGAGACAGAATTTTTCAGTAAGATTTTTTTGGTTTTGCAAATTTTATTTTATTTTATTTTTTTACCGTTTTCATTCGTGCAAATTGGTACTAAAATCTAGAACGCGTTCAACACATTACTCCAGATTATATCGTGCTAATCATTAAGAAATTGCACAAAATATGTCTTTGATCGGTGCCTGAATCTGCGTCTGAGCTCTCCTCTCTGAGGTCCATCTGCAGAGGACAGATAGGCCTATCACCAAGGCACTCAGCCATCGCTGATCCCTATCTTCGCCAACCTCTCGGTCTACATTAGTTTTCTTGGTGTATTAAAACTTAATCGAGCGCAGAGTGATTTTAGTCAATAACCAATAGAACCTATTAGGCTAAACAAATAGTAAACTACTGTCATCCACTCGGGGGTAGTTTACCAAGCAGCAGCGTTCTGGACTATGGACGTTAATGAGATAACAAACTATCCCAAATTCAGTTTTGCCACAGGTTATTTTTTTCTGCAACACAGGCCTTTTTCCCAGACAGCTAACTGAACGTCAGCGGTTCCAAAAACAGGCCAAAAAAATCTCCTGCTACATGCAGTATCTCTCAACAGCTCGTCTGAAGGTCTAAAATAAAAACATACGCCGGGCATCCCAGTGAACAGGGCAAAAGAGGCGGCGCTGGCGCGTGACCGAGCACGGAAAGATTGAACCTGACGCGAATATGAGACAAGTGGAACAACAATAGTGCACTATGTTGCTCCCCCAATCCGCGAGCCGCGACTGCGCGTATCATCAATAGTGCGTGTGGCAGAATAGATTATTTGTCCTGTTCCCATAACCTTACCCGCACAGAGACCGGCGAGCCCAATTGGCCTGCGGACTGCAGCGAGAAAAGACCGCGCTGCCCTGTTTCTTTTCTCTGAATCCGTCGGTTAACTGAATCCAGCTCGGCTATTCGTGTGTATTCATGCAGTCCTGAATGAGCCCCGGCTCCCCCTGACCCGGATTGAAGGCGCGGAGGTGCGGAGGCAGAGCAGCTACTTTTGCCAAAAACAGACCACCGAACACACGGAATGGACAGGAAAAGGGAGGCTGAGGGCTCCGGGGTCGTACTCACAGTTACGCATGTGGCAGGACAGTCTGAGCTCCGAAATTAAAGGTTACAAACAAAATTATGCAAGTCAGGAGAGCTGGAGCTGAGCTGCAGTTGAAACTGGAGTAACTGAATTGAAGTTGGTTAAAGTCAAACACATGAACTGCGGATAAAGCCACGGTTCCAATGAGAAAACGTCACCATTATTCGGTCCGAATAACCAGAATAATCAATGTTTTTATAGCGAATCGCTGCAAATTCTTCTCTGTGTGTCTGTCTATCTATCTATCTATCTATCTATCTATCTATCTATCTATCTATCTATCTATCTATCTATCTATCTATCTATCTATCAAACGTGTCAACAAACTATGGAAAACGTAACACAAACGTCATGTTTCATTTTCCTCTTTGGGGCAGAATTGCACTAACATAACATATTTGAATAATGTAAATCCAAAGCCCTTTCACTTGGCCGTTGCAGTATGGAAACTTTACCCAGGATTCACTGTTTCCTTAGGGATGTTTCATTATGGATATTACCGTTACAGTAGCGAAACGCACTCAGTCCGCATAAACATAAAGATGCTGCTTCATTATGGATGTTAGTCTCTCAGCAGGGACACTCTCCGAGCACTCTTTCTACATAAACACGCCGTTTCATTATGGATATTTCCAAAAGATGCATCTTTGGTCTGTCCTGTCACCGTTTATGTGGGACGGGGGCACACGCGCTCGCGCGCGCACATTTGTGACACACATATGAGGCGATATGATGGCAGGGTTGGGGAGCAGGTCTTCAGAGCTACATGAGAGCTGGATTTGTTAGACAGAAGTAAAGCTGGGGAGCTGAGGGCTCTCCCGCCGTGACCCCTCCACCGAGCTGCGCGCGATGATGGGCTTTCTTAAAGAGGGAGCGATTAAAAAAACTGAAGGTGGCGCGTCTGAAGGTGTGTGATACAGGATCAGTGAGCTATAGGCGCCCGTCTCAGACTCCACTCAGAACCTCTGGGATCCAGTGAGAAGCAGTGTTTCCAACTCAGTAGTGTCCGGATATTCCACACAGGGCAATCGATTCACACACACACACACACACACACACACACACACACATTCCCCAACTCTCACCAGACAAACTTTAGCTCCTTCGCCATCTAACACATAAACACATAGTTAGTCCCCCCCTTCTCTCTCTCTCTCTCTCTCTCACACACACACACACACACATACACACATAGAGGAGGGGCACTGATCTCGCGCCTCTTGCGCATATAGCGTGCAGACAGGCAGCTTAAACGTTGTGAGCACCTGTGTTTTCAATAGCTATTCACGTGCTAATTTTGCTAACTCAACACTGTGTAGCTGATAACAGCACAGCGCATATAAACAGATTATATTTAAGCCAAATATTTATTTTAAGTTTAATAATTTGTTTAAACGCAATAAAAAAAACAACAAAATAAAATATGAACTGTTATTTACTTATACTTATTAACAGTAAATACAGTTTAACACTGACAGAGGAATGCTGAACATTGTTAAAAATGATCACCCTATAATAATAATAATATTAATAACAACAACAATAACAACAACAACAACAACAATAACAATAACACTGTCGTGTCTATGCTGTGTAAAAGTACATAAACTCGTCTTACGAGACAAAGAAGCACAACAACAACAATAAAATAAGAATAAAACAACAACAACAACAACAATAATAATAATATTAATAATAATGATGATGATGATGATCACCGAGTCATATCCATTCATGTTAATATAAATACACATTATTTTTGACTTCTGTATGTTGCCATGTTCTCCGATATAAACGAGCTCAGATTTAATAAAGCGGTTAAATAGTATCAGTGGGCCCTTTTTTTAACGAGACGTTCTTCATTGGAACTGAACATCTCCAAAGAAAATTCAGCCAAACGTGTCCGTTTCTTCATAACTGCGCTGCTTAAACCGAGGTCAGCTCGAAAACCCAAACTGCTACCATTCCTGTTAACCCAAACCAGCACAGCTGATTAAACATGCTCGTCAGCTGTAGCGCAGCTTTTCGAGCGTCTGCAGCAGAGTGGAAACTCCAGAGAACAACAATTATTTTCGGCAATAGGCCGGGAATAGGGTGGAATGGACAATGTCATGGGTGAGAGAGGGAGAGGGAGAGAGAGAGAGAGAGAGAGAGGTTTGGTCTCATAGTGTGCGAACAAAACGCTGGGCTGGGCGGGTTGAACCGTGCGCCACTGGGCCTCCTCAGCTCGGCCTCCTCAATTAGCAGCGCTCCTGCAGGAGCCCCGCTGCGAGGCCTGCTCGCCCCCTCCCGGGCAACACAGCCCTCAGGACCCCCGCAGCCACCCCGCTCAACAATCAGCAAACCATTTACAAATTGACTCGTTCTGTAAATAATCTTTGACGCTCTAACAAAGACGCCATTCGAGAGGAGTTTATTAGCAAGAAACCATTTAAACAGATGTCTTGTTTTTTCCTGCTTTAGCGTCGGGCTCCATTGTGGGGCTGGCTCTCCATTTGCGAGCGCTTAAAGTGGTTGGTATGGAGAGGCCACACACCCAAGAGTCGCTCAACCGAGCGCGGATTTGGAGCGACAGTGTAGCCTTCAGCTGAAGTCAGAGACCACTCCTCCGAACTCTAACGGTGCGGAGACACCGGGTTTTAACGCTGATTTCACTCAGGCCTTTTAGTCTTAACCAGCAAACTGCGCTCAAACGGCAACAATAATAACAATAACGTTAACAATAATAACACGGTTAGTAACGATAATAATAATACAATCGTTATTAACGATAATAATAATAACATTGTTGTTATGTTGTTGGAGTAAACAACAATAAAATAGCAGCAAGAACAAAGCAACAATAATAATAAGTCACTGTAATAATCACTATTAATAGTAATGATCAGTATAACAACAATAAACAGCAGTAAAAACAACAGTAACAATAACAACCACATTATTATTATTATTATTATTATTATTATTATTATTATTATCAGTGTTGTTGTTTGTTTGTTGTCATATTCCTAGAAATCGTAATTCTTTTGTAATCGTATTCGACTCAAATGACCTACATGACGCGCTGATTGTGTATTATTATATATTTAAATATATTATATAATTATTTGTTAAATATTAAATGTTAATATTTAATAAATATTAAATAATATTAAATAAAATTACGTTTGTCTCACAAATCACACTTCAAAAGAAACATGTGTGCACGTAAGAAAAGCTGGGAGGTGAATCGAGTCTGGCTGTATGTCTCAGTTAAGAGCTTGGTTTGGGTCAGCAAGACTGCGCTGCCGAGCAGCTGAATGACCATGTGCTCTCCACCAGCCCCTGACTGACCGCGCATTCAGATGAACCAGCTTTACTGGATCTTGTGTGCGCAGATCGCCATCTTGTGGGGAAATCTGTAAACACGCTGGAGCCCTGCATTCAGTTAAAAGTGGTTCTGTTGGGGTGTTTCTAATAATCCATGGCCACTCGCACAGGGATAATGCCTGAACATTGCAGGCCATCAGATAACTGAAGGAATTTACTACAATACAGCGCACGTAAAGAGGAATCCCACTGTTTTCTGTGCATGTATCAGTTCAGTTGTCACAGTGGTGATAGGAACCAGACGTCTGAAGAATTCAATGCTTCTACAGGCAACATCACAGAAATGTATTAGATTAAATGTTGAAGAGCACCCTATCTGAGGCCTGAGACACTGTCTATGATCGTGTCTGCAGGGCAAAACAGTACAAAAAGAAGAAGAAGACATGATAAACTGTTCTCTAAGCTTAATTCAAGTATGCCACACATTTCCATTCAGTCAAATAGAGTACATGCAGACATATTCACTCAACTTATTAACTTAAGTTCAACTGTTGATGGTACAGGATTGAAACATTACAGCAAAATGTATTTGTGTGCCATTGAAATGTAATTCTAATTGGATCAACATAAACAGTTTTTATTCTCTGAAACATTCATTTTTGTTCTTTTTATCTAAACCAACTCACTCCATGTATTTAATGTCAACATATTTTCTGTTTGTAAGTCAAGCCTGTTAACATTATGTTGAGTATAGGTTCACTAGTGGCTTTGGACAGTAAAAAGGCCACGTGTCATAGACCCTGGTTCCTATCACCACCTGTGTGAATAAATCTGAGAAGTTTGCAAGTTTGTAAAAGGGAATTATGAAGCCCACCACAAACCATTTTAGCAACCTACATTATTATAAATATGATAAAAGGGAACGTGCTATTATTATTATTCTCTGGATTTGAATTGGAATTGTGATCATTAATTTAGCACCTAATTTTTAGTCCACGCATACATAAACATGTGACACAAGTGGTTGCACTTCCAGTAAAGGTCAAATGGCAAGTTTCCAACACTATATTCACCATCAGAACTGCTTGCCTGCTAATCACAGTGTATCTCCAATCCCATAAACATATCACATACATATATCCCATCCATATCTCCCATACACATATCACGTACATATATCCCATCCATATCTCTCATACACATATCACGTACATATATCCCATCCATATCTCCCATACACATATCACGTACATATATCCCATCCATATCTCTCATACACATATCACATACATATATCCCATCCATATCTCCCATACACATATCACGTACATATATCCCATCCATATCTCCCATACACATATCACGTACATATATCCCATCCATATCTCTCATAGACATATCACAGACATATCACTGTTGTTGGAAGAAAACCTCATATCTCCAAAATGGTAACTTTACAGGAGAAGTAAAAACCTGCTTTACTTTTAATGGAAGTCAACGGAAACAGACATCTTATCAAGCAATGCTGGGCCATTTCTTTTGGTCCATTCATCATGAAATTTACACACAATGTAAAGACCAACAGGCATTTTCAAATTATATTAAAAACTGAAAAACGTCAAAAATGGAGATACGAGGTTTTCTTCTGACAGCAGCGATATATTCCATCAATATCTCTCAAACATATCACATATATCCCATCCATATGTCTCATAGACATATCACATACATATATCCCATCCATATCTCCATCCATATCTCCATCCATATCTCACATACATATATCCCATCCATCGCTTCTGGATTCAATGATATTAATTCCAGTAACAGCCTTTGCAGCATGAACTGCCTCTACTCTTATGTCAAGGCTTAACACTAGATGTTGACTGCGTTTAGTCACAAGAGCATTAGTGCAGTCAGGTACTGATGTTGGGTAATTAGTTCTGGATTATTCCAATTCATCCCAGTGGATGGAGCTCAATCACTCTAAGGAACACAATGGCTTTCAATGAGCCATTTCACACCAAAACAATCTGAATGGCTTTACTAACATCTCAACAACCCCTTTAATCCCCCTTGAACATGAGACGTGATGCGTGTTTATAGATATGTCTAAGAATGGAGAACAGTCATCGCAGTTGTCGCGCGGTTTAGGACAGCTGCAGAGTCGCCTGATTGTATTTTTTTTTTTGTGGCCCGTATCTTTGTCACATTTTAATGACAGCAATATTGTAAAATAAAAACAGTACTTGTCTCCACGTTGCTTGAGGTGCGTTGTGCCATCTAGCTTGCTTCTTTTGCCACTTCTTGCGCTCCAGTCAATGCCCCCCACCGAGGGACAGGGCCGAACAAGCGCGCGCATCAATGTTTCATCGTGAGAACATCAAATCCTGTTTGAACACTGAACTGTATTTCCATTTGTGCAAGATCGCAGAGTCAGACGGCTCCGAATGTAATGGAATCCAGGCTCCCTGGTTAATTTTTCACCACTGATACCCAGACTTTCTGAGCGCTGGAGGTGAAACTAATGGGCTTCGCTGAAGCGCGCGGCCTTTCAGAGTTAAACTCCAGGGTAAGAGCGCCAAATGGACAGTAATGCGCTACAGGCTGCAGGACAGCCGTTACTCGGCTTCTGTACTCCAGTGTACCAACACTGAGCACGATTTTATCCCTTAGTATTACACCCCAAAACATAGTTGGCTGTCTTTTAAATCAGAGATATTCAGAAAGTCACACAATGAGGCGAAATTTATGCAGTTTGGGGTTAGCCAACAACGTACAGGTACACATTGTACACCCAGCCACCCCCACCCCCACCCACCCCCCTACCTGGAAGGGTATGGGATTATTTGTAACATCCCCAGCTGTACTGCTGGTTAGAAATAAGCTACACCACTCTCTTGAGCTGACAGAAGTTTGAAGACTTTGTGTAAAACAGTGTCTTATTTATGTAACAACATCCAGTTTTCATTTGTGTTATTGAGACCTCTCATCTGGATTTTAGCTTGGCTAGCACTTTAGGTTAGGTTAATAGGTTAGGATACCTTTAAATACACAAGCTAAAGGTATAGCAATTTCACGGCTGACCAGGACAGGAGAGGCTGCAATATGAACAAAACAAAAGAAAATTTGCAAATCAAACAGAATAGCTGGTGCTCTCAGAACAAAGGACTGTCCATCCCAGAGTCCAAACATCAACATTAGTGAATGTGATTGGAATGAATTGGACCATAAGAAGCAGAAAATGCAACCAACTACTAAGACTGAACTGGAGGTGTTGCAAAACATCCCTGTAGATTCCTTTGAAAAGCTGAAAGCAAAGGCAAAGGGTCCTCACACTAAATACAGAATATTTAATGTGATATTCTGCTTGATTGTGAGAAGTCTGAGTGGTTTTCTGTTAATTATGTTTTAAACTTTTATCCATAGACTGAAAGAAACTTGTAACTAAGGGCTATTTTGACTGGAAATTCATTAAAAGAAGGGTAGTCTTTGACTTTTGCTTTGTGTCGCCAGTTGAGCTTATTTAATAAGAACTTTCCAGTCCTAACTTTAGTCTTACTCTCACTGATCAAACATAAATAATTTTAGCCTTGCAGGATTGAAAGCCTTTGTAAAAGTGCAATGTACAAGGTCAGGATCATTTTGTTGGCCCTGATGTTTTGCCCTATTGTTTCCATTTTTCTTTCAGAGTCAGGGGAAAATACATAAACACACACACACACACACACACACACACACACACACACACACACACACACACACACACACACACACACACACACACACACACACATACACACACACACACACACTTACAGAGACAGTCTCTCTTTCTCTGTGTCTTAACCAGCCTCCACCAGTTTAATTTAAAAGCGTGGCCCAAGGGACCTAAACAGTGGACAGCATGTATATTTGATGTGATTCACATTGGATGACTCACATCTTTCCTAACCAGGCCCAGTGGAGAAGCCATCCAGCACATGACCCCTCCACCAGAATATACATTTTTAATCACATAGCTTGGCCGACCCTCACCCTCCATAGATCTATATTCAAATTCAATTCCTTACTTCCAGACTCCTTTTCAAAACACATAATGCGACAACTGTGAGAAACTGTGCAGTCTGACTGTGTCTTGCTGCACCTTCCAGTTGTCTATACTCTTAAAAATAAAGGAGCCTAGAAGGTTCTTGGCTTGGATATATGGTTCTAGGAAAAGAATTATTAACTATTATAGAACATCTACATTATGTGGAGGTTCTTTGTACTTTAGCAAGCGAAGCAAAGCAAAGCAAAGTTTATTTATATAGTGCTTTTTACAACAGGTGTTGTCGCAAAGCAGCTTTACAGAATAATACGAAAAAAAAAGAAAAATCCATGTCCAAGCCCCCATGAGCAAGCCAGTGGCAGCAGTGGCAAGGATAAACTCGTTAAAAGAGGAAGAAAGCTTGAGAGGAACACCAAGACTCAGAAGGGGAACCTATCCTCCTCTGGTCAACACCGGATAGCAAACCTTGTTAGTATAAAGTATTATACCCCAAAGTGGGAAAAACAGTGGTTAATTTGATTAGTTTATGATTATGCAGTGGCAGCAGCAGCATCTGAGGTGAGGATTGCACAGCGTTGTACAGCAAGAAGCTCAGTGGTGGTCAAGCCGGTCCAGAAGGCTGGCAAGCAATGGCACTCAAACAAGGCAGAAAAGGCAACAGCATCAGACGCACAGGATGGGCAGCTATTCAACTCGGCAAAGAAAGAAAGAGAAACACAGAGTCAGTTCAGTAATGAGTGAGAGATCACAGATTACAGTGTTAACAGAGCAGCAGAGACTCCGGCAGGTCTAAATCTGACAGGGAAGACTAATTACCAAAGGTAATTTTTAGATTAGTTTTTAGATTAGACTTAAAGACTGAGGCTGTGTCTGAGTCCTGAACATTAACAGGAAGATTATTCCAGAGCTGGGGGGCTTTGTATGATAATGCATTTCTTAATTTAGCAATATTGCGGAGATGCAGGAAGGCTGTTCTAGTGATATTAGTTATATGTGCATTGAAGGACAGATCAGGGTCTGTCATGACACCAAGATTTTTAACAGATGAGCTTGATGCAACTGAGAAATTGTTAAGTGTTAAGTTAGACAGTTTGTTTCTAGCTGCTTTTGGACCAAGAAGCAAGACATCTGTTGTATCCAAGTTAAGTAAGAGAAAGTTACTCCACATCCAGTCTAGTCCTCAATCTTGCTAAGTTTGATTTTATCATCCAGTTCGCTTGACATATATAATTGAGTGGCATCGGTATAGTAGTGGAAATTTGTGCCATGTTCACTAATGCTCTTTTAGAAAAAATGCTCTATAAAACACTACTGCAAAGTTCTATAGGGAGATAAAAGTGGTTCGTCTGTGAGATCACTCTAAAAATATTTTGACACTTTTGTTTGAGTGTAAGGGGCAAGGTTGGGCAGTTGTGCTGAACAGCTGAGTGAGAGGCAGGTAACTGAATCCAGATGCAATAAGTAACCTTTTATATTCAGCTTTTCAGTTGTTCATTGTTCTCCAAAGAAACTGTATAACGTATCAACAGAGCTGTCTAACTGAATCAATCCTGTCAGTAATGCTTGGTGCTGTGGAAAAAATGACTTTCATAAGACAAAAAAATGCCAAATGCCAAATGCCAAAGTACTGTGTACAATTTAGGGGCTAGGTAAGGGTGTGTTCACCTATCTACTCATCTTAGTTTACTTACCATTCACTTGTTCATTGTACAATCTTGTGTCAGAGCTGCACCTTTTCAGAGATACTGGGTGAGTTCATTGATGTAGGAGAGCCATCTGCTGGCCATCTTGTGTTACCTCAAAAATGAGTGTATGCAATACATACATTGACTCTAAGAAAGTTAGAAGGGTGTGAAAGGCAAACAAAATCAGAAATAGTGAGTAGTACATTCTGTTTGACCTGTATTAAATAGAAAACAGTACAAAAACATGATATGTGATGTTTTACCTTCTGAACTTCTGTTTAAATGTTCTGTTTATTCCAAATTTGATACCTGTGACACGTTCCAAAAAAGGTTTTTATGGTTAGAGACATTAAGAAATTGGCTAGGGCATAAAAGGTGAGCAATGATAGGCCAAGGCTTGCCACTTTGCCAACAAATGCATCAGTGAATAATCCCTCAGTTTAAAAACAAGATTTTTAGCATTTCAACCTCTATAGTGCATAATATCATAAAAAGTTCAGGCAATCCAGAGAAATCTCTGTGCATAAAGGGCAAGGCTGAAAACCACAACTGAAAGCAGCATGCTACTGTAATGAATATCAACACATGGGCTAGTGAAACATTGTCTATAAACATCATTCATTGCTGCATCTACACATGCAATTTAAAACTGAAGGCATCAACTTCCAGAAATGCCGCTGACTTTTCTAGATTCGAGCTCATTACAGCAAACTGTAATCTAGATTTTCTGCTGCAACATCAGAAGCTTTTAGATTAGATTAAATTAGATTCAAGTTTGGCATTGTGCAGAGTACAGGTACAGAGCCAATGAAATGCAGTTAGCATCTAACCAGCAGTGCAAAATACAAGATAATTTAAATGGAAAGTGCAGAAGAACAGTATATAGTGGTAAAAATATAGATATGCAAGTATAAATATACATATATACACTATATTTCCAAAAGCATTCACTCAAACATACCCAAATCATTGAATTCAGGTCCAGTCACTTCCATGGCCACAGCTGTATAAAATCAAGCTTTTACAAACACTTGTGAAAGAATGGGTCACTCTCAGGAGCTCAGCAAATTCCAGCATGGTACCATGATCGGACGCCAGCTGTGCAACAAGTCCAGTTGTGAAATTTCCTCACTACTAAATATTCCACAGTCAACTGTCACTGGTATTATAACAAAGTGGAAGCGATTGGGAACAGCAACTCAGCCACAAAGTGGTGGGCCACGTGAAATGACAGAGCGGGGTCACCAACTTTCTGCAGAGTCAATCACTACAGACCTCCAAACTTCATGTGGCTTTCATGTGGCCTAGATCATGAACAGCGTAGAGAGCTTCTTGGAATGGGTTTCCATGGCTGAGCAGCTGCATCCAAGCCTTCCATCAAGTGCAATGCAAAGAATCGAATGCAGTGGTGTAAAATGCCACCACTGGACTCTAGAGCAGTGGAGACTGGAGTGATGAATCACGCTTCTCCATCTAGCAATCCAAGGAAGGTTTGGCATTGCCAGGAGATCAGTACTTGTCTGACTCCATTGTGCCAAGTGTAAAGTTTGGCGGAGAGGGGATTATGGGGGATTATGGTGTGGGGTTGTTTTTCAGGTGTTGGGCTCAGACCCTTAGTTCCAGTGAAAGGAATTCTTAATGCTACAGCAGACCATTTTGGATCATTTCACGCTCCCAACTTTGTGGGAATAGTTTGGGGATAGCCCCTTCCTGTTCCAACATGACTGTGCACCAGTGCACAAAAAAGCAAGGTCATGGATGTATGAGTTTGGTGTGGAAGAACTTGACTGGCCTGCACAGAGTCCTGACCTCAACCGGATAGAACACCTTTGGGATGAATTAGAGCGGAGATTGTGAGCCAGGTCTTCTCGTCCAACATCAGTATCTGACCTCGCAAATGCACGCCTGTAAGAATGGTCAAAAATTCCCATAAACACACTCCTAAACCTTGTGGAAAGCTTTCCCAGAAGAGTTGAAGCTGTTATGGCTTCAAAGGGTGGGCCAACATCATATTAAACCCTATGGATTAAGAATGGAATCTCACTCAATTTCATGTGTGTGTGAAGGCAGACGAGCGAATACTTTTGGCAATATAGTGTGCATACAGAGCGGGTGGAAAGTGTATAATGAGGTGTGCTGTGAGAGAAGCATATGTAAAAGATGTGCATGCAGACTAAACGTATAATAATGCAGTAATAGACTGTACAAATATGAATCGTGCAATAATTCATTTTAAACAATGTGTTAGTAATCAGGTACAGATATGAAAAATGGTCATTAAAGGGGCTGTACAATTTTCTTTGTGTATGTTTCTAATATACAAAAATGTAATATTAGACAATGAGAGCATCAAACACACACACACATACATTTTCCCTCTCTTTCTCTATCTCTCTCTCAAACGAAATCAAAGTTAAACACAAACAAAGACAGACTAAACAATGAAGAAACCTGCAACAAGACTAAAGCGCAGCCTGGAAACAGAGAACAAACAACAAAGCAGTTACATCAACACTGACAATGCAAGACAAAGGGACCGAACAAACACAGGGGTATAAATACACTGAGGGGAAACTAAGAAACACCTGGGACTAATGAGAGGAGATGCTACAAACTACAGACAGGTGAGACAGATGACAAGAAGGCAGGAAAGAGGAAGAGACAGAACCAAAACAACATAAAAGCACATGGCAAGACACACGAGGGAACATAAACAAAGGCAGAAACAAAGACAGGGCAAGAAAAGACGTTTACAAAGACCACTGTGATCATTTGAAAATTTTCTTGGTAGTGGGCTTCACACATACACAAATTGTCAAAGATATGTCATCATTAACACAACTGATGAATTAATTTTAATTGAAAACAACAGAAAGAATTCATTATTTTATCTCATCTAGATTTTTGTAAATATACGCTAATTCCTAGTTTGATGACTGCAACACATTCCAAAAATGTTGGGACAGGGCATGATATGATCGAAACCAACTCTTTTGGAACTTTCCACAGGTAAACAGGTGAGGATATCATGAGTGGGTATAAAAGGAGCTTTCAGGTTCAGGTTCAAGGTTCAGGTATATGTTGTGTCTGTCCAACAGTAGATTTCACCATCTCCAGTCCATAACATTATTAAATGATTCCAGAGAAACCCCTCAGTGCAAATGCTAAGACCAGAAACCAACACTGAATGCCTTTGATCCCTCAGACAGCACTGTATAAAAAACCATCATGCTTCTGTAATCAGTATAACCACATGGGCTCAGGAATACTTTGGAAAATACTTGTCAGTAAATACAGTTCATTGCTGCATCTACAGATGCAAGTTAATACTCTACTATGCAAAATAAAAGCCATTTATGAGCAATATCCAGAAATGCTGCCGACATCTCTGGGCTAGAGCACATTTGAGATGGTCTGATGCAAAGAGGAAATGTGTTCTGTGGACTGATGAGTCCACTTTTCAATTTGATTTAAAAACCTGTAAAAGACAGTTTACAAATCACTGCTTTCTTTGCATTTTCCAAATTGTCTCAACTTTTGGATTTGAACTGGATTTGTGCTTTTGGAACATTTCTATTAATCATTAATAAAAAAATCAAGAATTTTTTTCCACAAAATGTAAAGTAAAGCTGTGCTCATGCTGTGTTCAAATGATGTGAAAAAAAAATAAAAACATTATGAATTACTCTGTCAAAAATATGAACATCTGAGGAGTCCAAAGTGCTTTAGCAGCCAGTAGATTGTACTTCGATAATTATTTATTCTAGTTGGATCATTTGCTCTGCAATCAACTGTAATTACACTCTAGTGAAATTGCTGTAGTTGAAAAGAGAGAGAGAATAACAGACACCGGGACAGAGAGAGAGAGAGACAGAGAGACAGAGAAGGAGAGATTTCATATGTAATGCCACTTACATGATCTTCTCTACTCTGCTCAGCTGCCTGAGAGGAAGCCCTGATTTTCTGGCTTGTCATCATCATGTTCTCTGGGCCAAAATGAGGGCACCATTAATGCTGAGGGGTATATTTGCATTTTGAAGCAATATATAGTGCCATCTAGACTGCATCTTTTTCAGGCACACCCTTGCTTGTTTCAGCGAGACAATGCCAAGCCACAATCTGCATGTTTTACAGAAGCATGGCTGTGTAGTACAAGAGAGCGTGAGTGCTAGACTGGCCTGCCTGCAGTCCAGGCCTGTCTCCCATTGAGAAGAAGTGGCGTATTGTGAAGTACAACATACAACAAAGAATAGCCTGAAGTGTTGAGCAGTTGAAGAGTTAGATCAAAGAAGACTGGGGAAAAAATATACTTTCACAGCCATAACAATTGAAGTGCTCAGTTCCCAAATTGAATAAAGGCTAAAATGGATTTGTAAATCTTTGTCATTTACTTCAGTTTGTCTACAGTCCCACCTTTTTTAAAATGTGGTTTGTAAGATCTGCTTACATTAATTTGCATTTAAAGTTAAGCACATTTGGCCTCTCTCGTAAAGTAATACTTTTTGGAAATATATATATGTTTTTGTGATCATTTTTAATGCTAGAAAATTAATACAATTTTAAGGTCAAATAAGCTGAGGATGAGCCTCTATAAAAGGTGCAGATGGGGGAAAGTGTCAAGAAAGAGAGGAATTAGCCTAATCTTGGCATGGGTATGCATAGCTGACCCTGGAACTGGCTCAGTGTTTTACTCTGACAATATGAGTGATGATGGAAGCAGCAGAATGAAGTCTGAACTGTGCATCATGTCTTCCCATAAAAATGTCTCCATAAATATTGTGAAGAATAATGTATCCAGACAATGTTCCAAATATTTAGCGTACTTGAACACAGGCAAAAAAGAAGTGTAACATCTTACAAGGTCAGAATCAGTTTTCTGATTTAAATCCTCCAGAGCAGTTTCTCATTCACTGAAGAGAAACTACAGTCAGAAAATCACCAAACAAGCAGCAGCAGAAAGCGTCTAGTGCCGTTAGAGGCCTTTATGAAACATTAACGCAAATGTTTATCTGTCTCAATATTTATGTACAGTAAAAACTGGGGGCACACAAAGAGAACATTGTTCCAACAAACTTTACCCTAAAGGTAACGTTCTGTACTCTCACTTCATATTCGTCTTTGATCTTTACTGTCCTAATACTTATGCTTTTTGCTGAATAATGTCCAATTCTTTTAATCATATTTAGGGTATTTAACGGACATTCTTATCAAGAGCAACTTAGAATTTGATCATTTGTTTAATACAAGTAGGCAAATGTAGAATTAGGAGTCTTGCCCAAGGACTCTAATTGGTATAGTGTAGGATGCTTGCCCAGGTGGTGGAATGTATCCCAGTCTACAGCATAGAAAGCAAAGGTGTTGCCCACTTCACTAACTCTAGTGGATGAAGGGGGTCATATTGACAATATAGGGTGCAGTTTTTATAATATTTTTATCCATATAAACTTTGAACCACTTGATATTTCATGTATTCACCTTGGCTCAACATGGTATCATTGTAATATGTTGTGTCAATAAAAATGTTTTTTGACATTTAATGCATTAATCAAAATGTTTGTGACTGTGGCAATTTTATGACGTATATGACTACTAACCTTTGTAAAATATCATTTTATTGTAAAATAGTAATATTCATATTTAAGAGATTCATTTCTAAGAAGATTTCATTGTTTGAGGGGTCTCATATGTTGTCCCATATTAAATGCTGTTCAGAATTTGCTTCAGATGTCAGTTGTCATAGCAACACTCAACATTCCATTGGCTCTAAGCACTGTATTGTCCACATGAAAGTGTAAGTTTTGATTACAAATATTTTATTTTGTAACTCTGAAACAACATGACATTTGTAATAGATATTCAGACCAGCAAAATACTAGAGCTAAGACTTAGCTAACTAGCAATTTTATTGAGTTAGCGAGCTAACCAACTGTTAGCTAGATAAGTGTAACTTCCACTGTATTACTGTCAGACATGTAGTGAGGAAATGATTCATGACTTGAGAGACTCACTAACTATGAATCAATAAAGCAATAAATATTGATTATTCATCAATCATTTATTCTGGCGTTTCTCTGCAGAGCGAATTGAGGAAAAGCTCTAATGTATTTCAGTGATATTGAATTTCATCTTACTTTATTGTATGTGTACATAGAAAGTAATCAGATGACATTGAGTGACACATTAAACAATATATGTACCATCAGTTTCTTAAATTATTCCATTAATTGGATGAAAAAGATAAAACAGGATACTTTTTTCCAACAAGAGGTTTTGCAGAGATTCACTTCAAGTGGAGTGTTATGAGAAAAAAGAAAAACCTGCAAGAGACCAGAAAAATCCACAAAATGTAAATATTTTCTCCTTAAGAAAATAGGATAACTATTGTATTATGTTAGTTTAATGCCATTTCAATGTATGATGGTCATTTTCTTCATAGCAAGCAAAAGCAACCGCTAATAGCATGCTAATGTCTCGGTAGCTAGCTTGCTAATTTTCCCGT
Source organism: Pygocentrus nattereri (assembly GCF_015220715.1). Lineage (NCBI taxonomy): Eukaryota > Metazoa > Chordata > Actinopteri > Characiformes > Serrasalmidae > Pygocentrus > Pygocentrus nattereri. The sequence continues at coordinate 30,673,122 of NC_051215.1, read as the reverse complement.
TCCACCTTAAATAGTCCAGCAGTACTGATGGATGAAGAGTCAGAATGTAACTGCTGTACCACTTAAGGTGGAATGGGAACATTCGAACAAGAAGCTGGTGAATAGCTGACATCAGTTTCGTATCACCAAAGAATTAGCAGTGGGCGATAATAAATAATGTCTTATAGCCCCTCTTTGAAAGCATATGATGCCCTAAATGTAATTAAGCCCTGCAATGAGGAGCTGATCTTTACCCTCCTCTGCTATCTCTGAAGGCCTACAGAGCACCGCTAGCAGCCTGTTAATGTAGTAATGCTCTTTTTTTATTTGAGGGTCCCATTTCATAAGGCAAGATTTCAGCCACTACCCCTTGTAACTCCAAGGGGTTAGGGTGAAAGAAGGATTAGAGTTAAAAAGAAGAAAGGGGATTGGGCCTTGGTTATCGCCAGTAATGTGTAGATCCCCTGAAGTGAACTGGTAGAAGTGTACTCTACTGAGGAGACAGCTTTGACTAAAACTCACCTTTACCTTAATGCTCCACTTGAGGGCGTGAGTCCTCCACTGATTCAGGTAACTGAGCTCCACAGACTCATGTAGCCTACTACAATGGCGTCTGACTGCTGGAAAGTGAAGGTCCAAAAGATATCATCCATTTCACCAAATGTGCATTTCACTTTCAAATCACTGCACGCACAGAATTCTCTTTGAGACTCATCTCTGTGTTGCTTTTAGATGCACGTGTTGGACTGGAGAATGTTATATATATTCAAATGGAAGGCTTGGAACAGAGCTGTGTTTCTGTGTGGTTTGGCCTTTTTATATGTAGAGACTCAATTTAGTGCGGCAATGGTATCACTGACATTAAATCTTTCTGCAACTTTTAGTCCATCACTAGAGGGTGTTGATAACTGATAGAGTTTTCTTTCTATTTTTTAACAAACATTTTATATACACTGGCCAGCCACTTTATTATGTACACCTGTTCAGTTGCTTGTTAACACAAATAGCTAATCAGCCAATCACATGGCCGCAACTCAATGCACTTAGGCTTGTAGAGGTGGTCAAGGCAACTTGCTGAAGTGCAGACCGAGCATCAGAACGGGGAAGAAAGGTCATTTAAGTGACTTTGAACGTGGCGCGGTTGTTGGTGCCAGACGGGCTTGTCTGAGTATTTCAGAAACTGCTGATCTACTGGGATTTTCATACACAACCATCTCTAGGGTTTACAGAGAACGGTCCAAAAAAGAGAAAAGATCCAGTGAGCGGCAGTTGTGTGGAGAAAATGCCTTGTTGATGTGAGAGGTCAGAGGAGAAGGGGCAGACTGGTTCGAGATGATAAAAAGGAAACAGCAACTCAAATAACCAACGAAAAATCTCTGAGGAATGTTTCCAACACCCTGTTGAAAGTATGCCATGAAGAATTAAGGCAGTTCTGAAGGCAAAAGGGGGTCCAAACTTTTACAAGTAAGATGTACCTAATAAAGTGGCTGGTGAATGTATATTTACTTATTTATGTGTTTGTTTTCTTCCCGTGTTAAAGTCCTCCATTCAACTCCACCATTGATTGCAATTAAGAAGTTAAGCACGGCTCTACCAGAGTGTGGTAACTACATTTTTTCATTTTTCATTTTATTTAATTTTTATGTATATATTTATTATTGGCAGAAATAAATAATACGTCAGGGACTTCACAAGACAGTATGACAATGCAATGTATATATATATATATATATATATATATATATATATATATATATATATATATATATATAGACAGTACAATGCAGACAATGCAATGTGGCAATGTAGACTGTTGGGATAGGATATATATATATAGCATTGCCATACTGTCTTGTAACGTCACTGACTTATTATTTATTATCATTTATGATCTATTGCACATTCTATGGCAGCTTTTCTTACTGGGGTTTTGTTGATATGCCGTTCATAAGACCCATCAAATCAGACCTTTGTATGACCTGGTAATGTGTTTTTTCTTGTTGTGTTTTTTGTTTTGTTTTGTTTTGTTTTTTGTTTTTTTGCTTTTGAACATTTGTTTACTGTTTAGAGAACCTTTACAAAGTAATTGATCCGCCACTCTGATAAACTGAATGATCTGATTAACAAACGCGTCCATCGCTGAACTGCGCTATAACAGCCGTCGCAGTCGTGTAAGAGCTAATCCTGAAGGGATATAGAGATGTCAGGAGAAGCGTCTCCAGAC